>NC_060202.1:1060833-1365000 GCF_020623625.1 Saccharomycodes ludwigii
AACCCCGTATAAAGAGGACTGGGGTTGTGAAGGTTGTTTTCTAAACAATTTCAAAGTTAAAAGCAATCTAGGACTATTTAAACGGAATATTAAATTGTGTAGGGCCTTTGAGTCATAATTTAACAAAGAAGACTCATTGAACAAAGGAGTCAACATATTTAAGATGGTCTCAAAAATTAAGTTAATTTCCATCAACCCTTTTGCTTTTAACGAATTTAATATAGTTTCCAAATTGAAAACAATTTTAATTAGCCCAACCATCATAAAGGGCTGCAAAAAATACTCAAACCCACCCATAACACGTTCATTTAAAGTGCTTAACATTCTAGGATCCAATTGTTGTCTGATATTTTCCATATTTTTCGGATTGGTAATACTTTCTAACGTTTCAATACACTGCTTAAACATAAATGGTAGCAAATAAGCCAAATCTTTAACATTGGCTGTTTTAATTAAGTCATCAGATATAGAAATATCAACAAATAAGCTTTTGGTCCAATCCTGCAATAATTTAGAAGAATTGTATGGCTCTTTAGTTACTGGAAGCGTCAAATCTTCGGGAATGTAGTATAAATCACGAATAAAGCTCAATATAAAGGACTTATTCAAGTCCGTAACGTCATTTTGAACCATTATGTCTTCTATATCAACATTATATTCCTTAGAAACATGTAAAATAAAAACCAAGACAAAGGGAAATGCTATATAATCGTTGACAGACTCTATATCTGTATCATTATTCGTAGAACTGGTAATTTCGTAAACCTTTTCGTCCCATAATTTATCGACAAAATTGAGTAACGGGAGTAGGAAAAGATATGGTTGAATGTGGGAAAAAATGGTGGTTAAGGAATGATTGAAATTTAAAGTTAACAAACAACAGATTTTAGACAAAGTTTTATAATCAAATGTTTTAACGCTGGCAGTTAGCATTTCCAAAAAAGTTTGTGCGATAACAACCTGGCTTGTTGGTGCTACTTTTTCAAAATTTTGCAAAACATTTAATAAGCCGTGGAATTCACTTCTATTGGCTATAAAATTGCTATCCCCTTCAAACAAATTTTCAAAATCAAATTCCTCAATTGATGTCTTGACAAATTTTTTCACATCCCATATTTTTTCCATAGTATTCTGGTGGTTTTTAAAAAATATGTTTTCATCAATAAGTATGGATTTAAGATCCATCATCTGGTCATCTCTTAAAAATTCATTCATTACATTGGGTGGCTGTAATTTCAACATAATCAAATTGCTCAGAAACTCATGTCTTATATCAAAGTCTCTTTTAGGGTTGGTATTAAAATCATCAAAGAGATCATCATTAGTTTGGGATGGATCTTCGTTGTCTTTAGTGGAATAGTATGTTTTTATAGCCTTAATAACTTTATCATCAATGTTCTGCAAAGCTCTTATAGGTATGTATGGTTTTGCTGTACCACAATATTGACTAATAATCAATGGGATTCTTTTGCTAATAAATATGGTCCATTTTTTCTCTAAAAGGTCGTAATTAGAGTTTGATTGATGATATTGAATATTATTCAGGAATTGTGCAAAACAGGTAAATGATGTTTCTATGAAATCCACCATAGCTGTGTCCAATGAAGGAATAGGGTGATGTGTTTCGGAAACTATTGTGGCTTCAATAGATTGATACTTGGGGAAAAAGTCAACTTCACTACTATACCAATTATGTATCCTATTATTTAACCATAAATTCTTGTAGTAACGTAATAGTTTGAAATCGTAATATTTTTGAACTGTTGAAGCAGAATCAGAGTCTACAGCTAAAGGAACATTGGAATTGATGTCTCCTGAGTTAGAAGAATGGTTTGTAACACTGGTACCATTAGCATTGTTTTGTGGTGAAGTAGAAATAAATTTTGGTGAGGTGATTGAGGGTGTTTCAACAGGAATGCTGGGGTCCGAGTACTTTCTAAGAGTATTTTGAGCAGAAAAGGCATTGGAGTTTGTTCCCACATGATTTTTATCAACGACGACATCGGTCTCCTTAATTTGAGTAAAATCACATTTCTTCTGAATTAGCAAAGACAATTTCTGTGCCAGCAATTTATTAATAGGTAACAACACATTGTTAACTAAAATTTTAATATTAGTTTGTACCAATTGGTCTGTTACTACACAGGTTGTTGGCTGAATAGAAATAACACTTTGTAAAAATTTACTTAGTGATATTATGATTTGTTTTGAATGGATTTCTTTGAAATTAAAAGACATTATTGCGGGAAAAATGATAGTTGGAATATCATGAACTAAGAAGTCTTCAACCACCAATTTGTCTGACAAATTATTGAAGAATTTAGTAGATTTGGTGAAAAAGTGTATAACGATTGCATCCTTTTCGTTAATTAGACTCATAATTATTTTTAGTAACCTATTAACAAAACTAGAATTGTAATTAAAAAAACATAATTCAACCATATAATCAGTTAATAAAATCATAATATGAGAGACACAATAATTATTTTTTAAACATTTCATAAAACATCCACTTAATAAATCGTATATTCTATTCTTTTCCAAAGTTGCGGTATCTGTTGTTTCTGCTGTATTTGTTGATATAAAGTTTGTGTTATCATTAGAGATTGTAGGAATGTTGACATTGGTGCTAGCCCTGCTTTCGTTATTTAAATCCAAAAAAGAGCCAAATTTTTCATTAAAAAACTCATTATAAAAAGTGAAAAAATCAACAGGCTTGAACCCGTTATTCGCACAATTAATTAGCAATTTACAAAACTCATCACAAATTGTGGTAGAATCCATTTATATTGTTCTTCTTATTTGGATAATTTTTTCAATTTTCTTTTTTTCTTTTTTTTTTGGTTGATTCTCTCTTCTCCTTAGGTCTAGTAGCTAAGTAATATTCTGGTACGTGTTAGTATGATCCTAAAGTTTGATCGTTACTGTTTTACTCGAGAGTTGTTATTTTATATATGACGAAATGGTGGTTCGTATTCAAGATCAAGTAAACCAAATATATATATAATATATTATAATAAGACATTACAACAGAAGTAAAAAGAAGGGAGAATTACATATTTTATTTCAGGAAAAAAAAAAAAAACAAAAAAAAAAAAATAAAAAATTCAAACGGTACACAACAAAATTTTAACTTTTCGTTTTTTTTGCTTGAAAAAAAATATTAAATGGACGAGACCGGAGTCGAACCGATGACCTCTCCCATGCTAAGGGAGCGCGCTACCAACTACGCCACACGCCCAATTGTTGAAAATTAAATATAATGATTGTATTATATGCAATTATAATGCAAAACCTGCTTTAAGTGATTATCCCGTAGTTGACCATAAATCAAAAAGTCAATTATTCAATAAAGTCGTCCCACACACACAGACATCTATATATATGCTTTATTTTGAAGTCTGAAAATAGCTCAAATGCTGTAATTTTGCTATCATCATTCGTAATCTTAAATGGGTCTAAGAATCTAGGTTGAATCTTATTATATTTTTAAACCATAGATTAAATTTCTGATAACTAGTTATAGTCTCTCAAGGTAGTTTTAATTTTAGAAACTTATTTGGTTTTATTTTGTTACTAAAGATTCCTGAATGATACAAATGTAGTTGTAATATTTTTGTTTTTATCTTAGTATTATATATATTTGATGATAATAATGATAAGGCTAGGAAATACAAAATAAAACATAATAAAGATTATATACTTTCCTTCTTATAATTCATGAGGAGTTTTCATCACTTTTTTCCTCTTTTTTTTCCTCTTCTTTTTCATATGTGGAAGAAGTAATATCTTCATCAGGATCACGCATAATATTTAATTGCCACTCAGGAACATGGCTTTCTTTATTACTATTAACACCGTCACTGGAAGATGCCGCTTTCCATGCAGGCTCAGGTGATGGAGACGTACCGTTATTTAACTTAGGTTTCAGTTTCATTTTGGACAAAATGTCAGAAGCAGATGGAATCTCTTTTGGAGTCAAAATTTTTCGGGGTTCCTTTTGTTGAGAAGCTTCAATATCACTACCATTTATCTCAGGTAACGCAGAAGCTATATTTTTGTTTATTAAATTCTTCAAAGATGTCAATTCTTGATTAACTTGTTGCAAATCATGAATATGAGAATTTTCCAAGAAAAATTTATCGATAGTATTTTGTAGGTTTAATAGTTCGGCTTTCATTAGTCTGAATTCACTTTCTAGTTTTTCCTTAGTTGTTTCAGTATCCTCCAAGGCAGCACTTAATTCCTTTATGGTTTGGTCCAATTTTTCCAATTTTTCTCTTTCCAGGTTTTTTAAATCTGTCTGCTCTTTTTCAATATTTTCCAAAACTTTATCCAATCTACTAAATTGATCCTCAATTTCTGTTTTGTCCTTATCCAACTGATTTTGCTCTTTGGGTAATATTCTAGGCAATATATACTTTTTGGTAATTGAATAGACTCCATATGCGATACCTGCAGTAGTGGTTGCCATAACGAAATAATCTTTCCAGTCCCTACGTGGTAATGGTGGTGGTACAGCGTAGTATTCTAGAGGTATACGTTGGGGAATATTATCATTGTAGCTGTTGCTACTTTTATTATTATTATTATTATTATTATTATTATTATTATTATTACTATTATCTTGTCTCTGTTCTGATTTGACTTGATTTAAAGCCTTTGTAATTTGTTGATCAGTCAAATTTTTACTTTTTAAAAATTTGATTTTCTCAAGATCAGGGGCATTCTTAATATTTTCTTCTCTTAAAAATTCTAAAGCTGATTCATATAAATCGTGGTCCTTATCATTATTTACACTTGACATATTTCCCTTTGTAAGTAATGGATGGTTGGCGTATATATATATTTGTTCTAAATGCTTTCTTAATATATAAGGATGTCTCAACCGTGATTGTTATTAGACTGAAAGAAAAAAGAGGAAAATTTTAATAGATTGGTTGGTATCAAAGAGTAGAAAGCAAAATAAAAAAAGAAAAAAGTGAAAAAAGTGAAAATTGTTATAGATAAAAAAGAGACGGAAAAATGTTAAAACGCTGGTTAGGCTTGTATTGGCAATCATTTTAATGTGACATTTTTTTTTTTTTTTTCTTCTTTTTTTTTTTATATATAAAAAACAGATAAACAAAATTATCTTAAATCTCACTAAACTTTAAATAAATACCGTTAAATAACAAATAATTCTTATGGACCATAGAGAAATAATCCAAATACTAAACGAAAAAAAAAAAATATGTTTACTTATTGATGCTTCTAAATATGCAACTATATTAACAAATGATTCTTTTAAATTTGAAGAATGTCTAAGAATTATATCAAAATTAACATCTGATTTACGAATAATAAACAAAATTCTAAATAAAAAGTCTCCAAAAGATAAAATAACATCGTTAACAAACATTTTATTACAATTATATGGATGCATGCTTGCTCTTACAAACGGAGATGTATCACAGGAAAATAGTAATGATAAGAACAATATCGAAAGTAACAGCATCAAATTTGTCAAAGGTAAATATGGGAAGCCACTGCTAGAATCATCAATGCCAATAAAGTTTAGTATGACAACCGATAAACTGTTCTCCTCAATGTTTTTGACAAAAGGTTTAGAGGATACTGAAGTTGGGATCGATGTTGCAAATGTAATTAACTATTGTGGATCAAACTGCATAGATTTATTTAGGGATATTTTTACCGAGCAGGAATTTAATTATTTATCCACTTCTCCAAATGCTACAACAGAACTACAAAAAGCACGGTTATTTACCAAATATTGGTCATTTAAAGAGTCATATTCTAAATATACAGGCGAAGGTTTAAATTGTGCTTTCCAGAAGGTCAATTTCGGAGAATTAACTATAGAGGACGACACTACAATTAAAACCTATGATCTACATGACGATATTGGACTTGTGTTGAATTTTTATTCTAAATGGATAGATTCTAATCGAGTTTTGACGGTTTGCTACAAGTGCTCTAATGACCATAAAGACAACTATATAGTGCATAAGCGTATAGATTTAAGGGATGTGCTTAATTATTTAAACGGAGCCGATATTTTTGATTAAATTAGTTTGATACTTATGACATTTTATTAGAATAGATTTAAATATTTGTTTATTTATTGCATTTAACACTTTTTTTTGTTAAGAAGGAAGAATAAAATATTTATGATTGTATTGCTAAATAGTAGAAAAATACTTTTTTTTTTTTTTTATTTGTTCTTCAAAAAATCACCTTTTTTTTTTTTTTTTTTTTCCAATTATTGCTAGTATTTTTTCCTTTTTTTTTTTTTTTTTTTTTCCATTGTACGTAATATATTCTTCTTTCCATTTTTCAATACTCTTTTTCATTCCATATGTCTATAAACTCAATAAAAAATGTATAAAAAATAAAAAAAAACGAACATAAAATATAGTAGAAATAGATCCAAGAGACAATTGAGGGATTATGTCTACCAATTCAAATGAAAAAACTTTGTCTCATTTAATAGGTGGATTTGTAGGCGGTTTAACGTCTGCATTAGTTTTGCAACCATTCGACTTACTAAAAACAAGAGTTCAACAGACTGGAACAACAACAATCTCAGAATGTATCAAAAATATAAATCATCCTTTAGAACTATGGAGAGGCTCATTGCCCTCATGCTTAAGAACTTCTATAGGAAGTGGTTTATACTTGTCTTCCTTACATTTAGTTAGATCCACGCTAGCCAAAACTAAACAATCGACATCAAAGGGCAGCAGCAGCACCGCTTTAACAAATATCAACATTAATAAGAGTAGCAATCTACCGAAATTATCACCTCAAGAAAATTTATTATCAGGTGCAGTGACAAGAGCAATTGTTGGTTTATTTACTATGCCAATAACTGTTATCAAAGTCAGGTTTGAATCCACATTGTACAATTATAAAACAATTAATGAGGCGATTCGAGATATCAATAGCAAACAAGGTATAAATGGGTTTTTTAAGGGAGTCGGTCCTACTGTAGCAAGAGACGCTCCCTATGCAGGGTTGTACGTTTTGTTGTATGAAAATTGTAAAACTTTTTTACCAAACTATATCCTTTCCAGCAATAATAAGGTTGATATAACTACTGGCAAATTCACTACTCCCGTGTCTACCTTAATAAATGCATCTTCAGCAATAATAGCAGCAACTTTAGCAACGACATTTACTTCGCCTTTTGATACAATAAAAACTAGGATGCAATTGGAACCTAAGCTAAACAAAACTTTCCTGAGTACTACTTTAAATATTATAAAGAATGAACATTTATCAAATTTATTTGATGGTCTATCTTTAAGGTTGATCAGAAAATCATTAAGTGCGGGCATAGCATGGGGCATTTATGAGGAGTTAATTAAAAGATTTATGGCCTAATAATTGGAGATACTTCTTATTTTTTATCTTTTTATATTCCCTGTAAATATTTAATTAGATCGAATAAACAGAATACACAATAGAAAAAAAAAAAAAAAATTCTATTTTTCTTGATAAATGTTATCTCATGAGTCAGTAAATATATATATATATATAGCCAAATTCACATTCACCCTATGCAGCAATGTATAATACTATTTCAAACATACTTTAGGAACACATAAAACACTATCAAACTTTCCACTAATCAAAGCCAAAGCTGCTAATCCTAAAAATGAATGGTACAAATCAGGGTCATTCGCATTGTTTTTCGCAAAGCCACCGAGTAGTTTATTTTGTGTGACGTCTAGTAAATATGATTCAACTGCTTTTAAGTCTACCAATGACATAAACGAGCCTTTTTCCATTTCATCACCTAATAATTCTAATGAATTCAAACACCAAAAACAATAACACGTGTCTGCAAATTTATTTTCTCGCCCTTGAAATCCACCGCAATCTATACTGTCGTACCATTCAGAGTCTGTTTTTAATTCGGAATCGTTAGCTAATATCGTTAGTTGCCTGTGCACTAGCCAAGATAAAGTATCGTTTTTCATTTCCGTAGTCGGTAATTTTACGCCTAATAATTTTAAAGTGCCCAATGCACAGCTGGTATAACCTGCATGCGGTTCAACACCATTACCAAACCCACCTGTATTTTTACAATAGCAATCCATAAAAATAAAATTCAACAATTTATCTGTATCTATCCATTTTTTGTAATCTAATATAGTTTTGCACCCACAAATATATAATATTGAAACGGCGATGTAACAAAATCTTAAATCAATACTGTCAACTTGGCTCCCACTAAGTCTATTGTTCGGATTGCCTAAAATATCTAAGTAGGAGACAAACCCACCAGTATTTTCAAGATCTTGGCATTTAGATACAAAATTCTTAATCTTGTATTTATCACTATCCTTCAAAAAATCAATTTCTTGAAGTATGCACAATGAAAGTAAAGAAAAAAAAGTAGCAGATAAATTTAAATTACTTGGTTTAGTATCTAGCACTGTTAAAGTGGGTATAAAGCCAGCAATTGCGTTTTGATCATTTTTATTATCAAAAATTTTAAATAAACTTTTAATTGTTGTTGAAGAACCGTTTTTTTTAAATTCTTGAACAAAGTTCTTATAGTCACCATCATTATCATATAAAATGCTTAGTCCGCTTAAGGAATAATATATCAAACCTGGTTTATAAACATCTGAACTTTGGTGAACAGTAGGTATTATATCCAAATATCTATTAAAATATCGTATTAGTTTTTTTTTTTCCACTCTAGGATCATTCATTATTAGTAATAACAGGTTATGTGTCAACCTGAATAGGATTCTATCTTATTTATTTATTTATTTAACAAATAACAGCGACAATAGGCGTGGTAAATTTGATCTTGACTCTAATCTTTCGCCAAAAGTTGGTGTTTTTATTTTATGTTTATATTTTAAAAATCAATGCAAAAAAAAAAAAAAAAATAAAAAAAAAAAAAAATTGTCTTCAAGTTCCAAGTGCTAACGGGATTGTCAAAGTTCGGATATCTTATCAAGATTTTTTGTCCCGCAAGCTTATTATTATTAATATATAACATAGAAGACAGAAATTAATCTGCATTAGATATAAACTTAAAAATAATGATCAGAAAAAAATATAGAAACTAAAAAAATAAAAAAAAAAAAAAAAATTAAAAGCCAAGTGCTCTTCGGAAATAAAGATTTAGTGTCAGACATAACAATGACAATAATACCTATCAGCTTTTCCTTAATTTAATAGTCTTAAAATAAAATTTAAAACTGGCAATTTCAAAAGGTTTTAATTTTATTTTGATACGATTTTCACCATGATCCACACATACCTTCGAATCAAGTGCAATTTCCAAATTGTCAACCCTTTCCACAGCCTCGATTTTATAATAAGGCTCAATATAGGCATCTACCTCACCACCCAAAGGCTCATAAACACGAACAACAACGGATTTTAATGGCGAATCTTCATCACAATCTTGTTCCTTTAAACTATATTCAGATTTATCCTTAGAGAAATCGTCTTCCCCCCTTTTAATACTAGATATAACAACATTCAAATCCTCACTGCTTTCGCCGTTTTTGAACCCTTTAGTATCTACCCTAGGATGCACAGGCTTTATTTTGAAAAACTCGTTGTATGTTTTCAAGTTTTCCAACGGAATATGCTGCATGTTATTAATATGATATTTATTGAATTTAATAGCCTCATTTACTGTTTCCATGCCGAGCTGTCCCTTGTGTGGCAACATAGCGTACTTTATTTGATGATACCCCATATCAGCATGTGCATCTGGGGCTTTGGGCGATCTTAACAAAGACAATCTCATTAAATTACCATGTGTAGCAAAGCCATACTTTGAATCGTTGATAATCGATACACCTTTACTATATTCGGAATAGTCAGCAAATTTATGATGACACACTTCAAATTTTGCAGTATCCCACGAAGTGTTATAATGCGTTGGCCTTTTGGTAATACCAAATTGGGTCTCATAAGAACAATAATCGTTGTTAACATTGACTGGAAATTCTACCTTCAAAAATTTATTGCATTCATACCAGTTTTCAACAATAGTATTAAATACAATCATTTTTTTGTCTAACGACACTTTGGTTGTAATAAAACATTCTTTATCTTTTGCACCACTTTGGCCACCACAAATCTTGAATTTAATAGTGACTTTGGCTTCTGCTTCATTGATATCCACGGATTCTAAATTATCAACAACCTTGTAATTGTTGACATCATACAGTTCAGTATCCCATGCCTGCCAATTTAACGGTTTATCATCAAATAAAACAAACTGGTTAGCCCCGCTTTTATTTCTTCCATGACTTAAATCTAGGTAATGGTACTTGTCATCACTAACATCCACAATCAATCCAGTAACTTTATTAATTTCAACTGTTATATGGTTATTGCTCAATACTATAATGTCAGGGTTATCTTTCTTAAAACCCACTTTATTGACAACCTGCTTTTCAACTTGCTGATGTCCATACATCTTTGTTCCAAAAATGAAAGAGTTCCTATAATCGTAATGAGAAGCATAAGATTCTTCACAAAGCCTAAACGCATTACTATTCTTGTCAATCACAACATAATCGTCCTTGGATTTGATATCTAGTATAATATCATTGCATAGTTTATCGCACTTGTCCAAAACAGCTTCTAATTTAGGAATTGCTTCATGTTTATAAACCATTTCAATACAAGAACCTGGTAAAACATCATGGAACTGACATAATAAAACATCTTCCCACATGGAACCAATCTCCTTAACTGGATACTCGTAGTTGTCCGCATTACCAGAAAGAAATGTTTCAGATTGATTACATTTTTTTGTACAATCATCATCAGCAGCAGCAGCAGTGTAACAATTCAAACTGTGCCAAGTAGCAAATTTTTCCAACTCTAGCAAAGCATGTTCAGAGTATCGCATCAATTTTTTCAAATACGCCTGTGTAGTGTAAGTGCCTCTATGGAATTCTAAATACAACTCTCCAGACCAGGTGGGCAAGTCGCAACCATTATTTGTTTTTCTTAAAATGTCATTGAAAAAATCATTTACATTGAGTTGTTCACAACTTAACTTAGGCACAGCGGCATCGCCCAATTTATTATTTAATCCTCTGATACGCCTCATTTTCTCTAGCATTTCATCAGTTGGGCCACCGCCACCATCACCTTTACCATACAACATCAATCCGCTTGGATAACAATACAATGATTTATTTTGGGAGTGAGTTCTTACGACATCACCAAAATGGGCATCACAGGTGTAAGTATTAGCAGGTGGCATGTGGGTTAGCAATTGAGACCCATCAATTCCACGCCATTGAAAAGTGGAATGTGGGAAAGTGTTGATGTTATTCCAGGATAATTTTTGGGTTAAGAAAAATTGAATTTGCGATAAGCGAGCAATTTGAGGTATATTCGAGGAGTAGCCAAAGGTATCTGGAAGCCAAAAGCATTTAGAGATTAAGCCGTCAAAATTACGAATTGAAAACCTTTGACCATAAAAAAATTGTCTACAAAGGGATTCGCCACATGGCATATTAGTGTCATTCTCAACCCAGGTACCCCCGATTGGAATAAATTGTCCATTTTTGATTTTAGGCACTAGCTTCTTGTTAAAAAAATCGGGATGTTCAACCTTCAACCATTTAAATTGTTGGCCTTGGGATGCAACAAATCTATATTCCGGATATCTATCCATCAAAGTAACTTGAGAACTCCACGATCTAACAACTTTCCTTTTAGTTTCAGCAAATGGCCACAACCATGCAGTGTCAATATGGCAATTACCTAAGGCAAAAACTGGAGTGATACTGCTATCAGTGTCACTGTTGTCGTTGCTGCCACTGGAATAATGGTTGAAATAGACTTTGGAAGAATCAATATCAAAGCCAAGTAATTCTTTTTTCAACAAATCTCTACACTTGTTAATTCCATGATCAATGCTATCTTCTTCCCGATTAAAAATATCCATAACTTGATTACAAATCATTCTTGCTTTATGTTTTTGCCAGGAATTCTGTGACCCTTCTCTTGCAAGGTCACTGCAAATCCAAAAATCATAAAATAAACTTCTAGCGTCCCAATTTGGCAAGACCAAATCGGCCTTTAGTAGATGAAACCATTTATTATTATCGGGCGGGTTAATGTCCCCGTTAAACCCACATCCAAACATGCCATTGTTGCCACACTCAATAAAAAACACAAGTTTATTCTTGTTCAACTCACTCCTTTTGGGCAATGAATATTCAATTCTTTCACCTTTGCCTGAAAACGAAGTAATTGGTTGAAAAGTAATAGGGTCAATAAGCAACCCTTCATTTTCACAATCAAATTGAAAAGTCCATTGTTCATCATCGTGGGTAAATGGGATATTAATTTCTACTCTAAACCAAGTGGTGCTCCAACTTGGACCAAATGGTTGGTTTTTAAAACAAGATTTAAAATTTTTGTTGCTAAAGTCGTTCGCGTTACCGGCATTGATTATGGATTTCCAACTTGGCCTATTATTTGGATCCGTTGGATCATCTTCGTTAAATGGAACCTGATAGTACTGTATAGAAATATACTTTTCATCATTTGTATCATTTAGTGATGAATACCTTTTTAGATCATAGTAATCAGATAAGTAAGAGTATTTATTGATATCATTGTTTTTAGAAATAAACTGTCTTAACCTGTCTTCGTATATATGATCTACAGGTTTAAACTGGGGATCTTGATTTCTGAAAGTAGCAGACATTTCAGCTATCTTTTTTTATATCTTATCTTTTTTCTAGACTTTTTTTTTTTTTTTTTTTTCCCTCTTTAATAATTAATGCGAGCTGTGCGGATGTATAGGAGTATACATGAAATAACAAGAGAAACAAGAAAGCTCATCATAAGTTATACAAGATTGAACAACATTTAAGCCAATTAAAAGTAATTTTTTTATTTCTAGTTAAACATATATATATATATATATATATATATATATAAATGTCATAGTTGTTAATGTTTTTCTTTTTGATTTTTTTTTTTTTTTCTAAAAAAAGAACAAGTTTCTGATCTCCAATTTTCCCGCCCCCTTTTTTTTTTTATATTTTTGGAATATTAATTTACGAAAAAAAAGAATAATAACAATAATAATAATTAAGTAATTAAACGAGTTACAAAAAAAAAGGGGAGAAAGTGGAGAGTAAAAATAGATAGATAAATTCACGCCTCCGCTCCTATGGAACAAAGCCATCATAATCTAAATATTTTTATTACCAAAATACAAACAAAGTTAATTCATCTTTAATAATTTATTGCCACTTATATTGTTCCATTCTATATCATTTGTTTTATTAATTCCTTTTTATATACTATTATTATTATTATAGAGTAGATGGAAAATATGAAAAATAAAATATCAGAATATATAACATTACATACACAATTCAATTAGTATGGACTTCTTTGTCTTCTTCAACGTTTGCAATGTCATTGGAGTGACCCTCCTTTAATTTATTAATGTGCATATGGTCAGGCAATTTGACAGTAAACCCCTTAATTAAATTAAATTCATGGGTAATAGAACCACCTAATTTGTTAACGGATTCTTTAAACTTTTCTGCATCGGCGTGTTCTTTTAAAGTAACAATAAATGATTTCTCAGTCATTTTTTTTTTTCCTTTTTTTCTTTTTTCTTTTTGTAGTATGATAGTTGTTCTTAAACCGCAAGTACCTTAACCTCAAGTGCTTTATTTGAAAATGATAAATAGGATTTTAAACCTCTGAAAAACACACTAGAAAGAAGAGAAGGGTTTTAAATTGTAAAGGGAATAGAAAGAAAAGAGAAGAAGGGATGAGAAAATGGACAGACATAAAGAAAGAAAAACTAAAAAACTAAAAAAAAAAAAAAAAAAAGAAAAAAAATAGAAACCTTATTGTATTTATATACGAATTTTATTTATGTAAAATTAAAAAAGGCTAGTTTTTATTTATTCAATTTATTATTATTTGACATTGTCTTTTTTTTATTTTTTATTTTTTTATTTTTTATTATTAAAAATGTGTGGATGTATGGGTTGTATGGCTCTTTTTCATTTTATTTACCATTTTATTTTGCCACTTAGCGCTCTTATCCACCCCCCCCCCTCGTTATCGTAGCTATATTTCTATTTTAATTTATACTTACCATTACTAGCTTGTTTTAATTCATTATTTAATGTATCAATCATTAAGCTACCATCTCTTAAAGATACCCAAGAATTATTATAGTAATCAAATCTGTTAGGACCACTTAATGGCGAAGATAGCCATATTTGCTTGTTGGGTGGTTGTTTATTAATAACATATGTTCCTAATGGTGATAACTCTAATGTTAATACTCCTTGTGTTAACTCTACATCTGGTATTAAATCGGGTGATTTTTCTGATATATCTTCTAATTTCTCTAAAATATCATCCAAAAATAAATCACTTTTTTCATCGTAAGCTTCCATTGATAATTCCATTATTTCTTGAGGCACTTCCCGACCTGTGGTAGAACATGGAGCTGCCGATGGATTAGCGTCAGACTTGTTAATAAGCTCTGCATTACTAGGAATACTTGTACTAGTTGAGTAATGACTATTTTTATTTTTATTACAGGTATTTATTAAAACGCTTGATCTAGCAGTGGTCACAATACTACGAAAATTTTGTTTTCCTAACATAGTTAAGAAAACCCTTGATTTTGTTGTTACTGTTCTTATCATGGTCATTGTTTATTGCACAAATCTTTGGATTTTTGTCGGAAGAAATGTGTATGTTAGACAGATCCTTTAAGATTTTATTTCATTTTTTTTTTAACTTATTTTATGTTTACTTATATATAAACAATATTAAGTAGGATTAAATATAAACAAGAAAACTCGGATATTTAAGTCTATTGTCCGATAGAAAGTGAAAAAAAAAAAAAAAAAAAAAAAAAAGAAGAGTTCAAAAATTAATTTTTTAATGCAAATATATTTATATTTACAGTTTTAATTAATTTTTTTTTTTTTCCATTCAATAATTTCTATTCTCAATAAGATTTATTCGTAAAGTTTACCAAAAACAAAAAAAAACAAAAAAAAATATTCATATAATAAAAATGAACATTTTCGTATTTTTGATTGTATTTTTAATAATTTTATTCATTGTACTAGTTTTACCAACTCTCTCCGGCCTAGGATCGTTCCATATCGATAAAAATGCATTAAATGATATTAAAAACAGAAAATCTCATAGAACTGGGTCTTTGAACGAGAAGTCTAATGAATTTGGACAAGAACAAGAAACTATCAATAATAAATCTATTTTTAGATCAAAACCATTAAAATTCAAAATCAAACAAGAAGAACCTCCTCAAAACCAAGAACAATCATGTAACGGAAATAGTAATTCTTTCGATAATAGATATACAGCAAATTCTAGAACTGGATTAAAAAACCGTGTTACAGCAAAATACAATTCTGATCCAAATGCTTTTGATTTTGAAGTTGACGATTTAATTAATGAAGATAGGGACCTGGAAAAAATCGAGCAAGAGAAAAGATTTGCTCAAATTAAAGGTAAAGAAAATGAAATATTGGAAGAACTAGCGTAAATACATATTCTCCTCCTTTCTTTTCCGTCTTTTAAAGCAATTTATTTAAATAGAACCTTTGGCTTTACAATGTTTTTATCCTTTAGTTACTTTTATAAGATAATAATAATAATAATATAAAACTATATTAAAAATAAAAATGATAAATGTGTAATATACTAAGTTGAATACATATTGATAAATGACAAAAAAAAAAAAAAAAAAAAGAATACACATAAGGCTACTTTAAGTAATCATTATTTACAAGCATTTAATTATTCATCTACTTGTATTTTAATATCATTTTCACCACTATTTTCCTCATTCTTTACAAATTCTTCTTTATTCCTGTGTTCATCAGTTTCAGTGTTACTTTCATCATCACTATCTGCAAATTCATTACCACGTTCCTCCTCCTCTTGTTGACGCTTTTGTTCCTCCTTAATCATTTCAATTTCAATTTCTTTTTCTAGTCTTTCTCTTTCTATATCATCGTTCATTCTTCCAGTTTCTTCGTCGTAATCATATTCATAAAACAACATAAAAACACCAGGAGTAGACAAAACTTCTTGTTCATCAACAACATAAGCAGTTTCATCGGATATTCTCCACCAACACCCTCTATATTTTCTAAAAGCAATATAATGACCATAGTTATGCGTTCCATAATGAACAATAACAGAGCGTAAACAATATGTTAATGGACCAGATGGTACAGATGTAGATAATGAACTGATTGTTGGCATATTAATTTCACTAATGCTGTCATCATCATTATCATCACCATCATCTTCCTCCTCCTCTTGAAGTTCAAGTTGTTGTTCTTCAGTATAATCTTCATCAAACTGTTCCGCTACGTTGGTGTTATTAGCAGGAGTAATTGTGTTACCTAAAGAATCAACCATTAATTCTTCCTGTTCCCATTGTTGCCTTTGGTTATTGGTATTATTTGTCAAATCATCAGCTAATGGACTATATTCAGTGGCGATATTACGACCTGTGTATTCTTCTTCTTCTTCTTCATCTTCACTGCTATCTTCAAATTCCCTTTCAAACCTGTGGTGTAATCTAGCATAGTATTCGCCACCAACAGCTTCATCCTCACTCGAAGAAGAACGTTCATCTGTGTGTTTTTTAGACATTGGCAACCTGGCATCTAAATTAATTTCATCTGGAGAACATGTCCATGAACTCAAATTCAATCTACTTTTAAAAACAACCCTGGAATTATTTTTTCTAATGGCATAGGTGCGCATATCAAAGCACGATCTATTTATGTGAATCGATAGTAATGGCGGTGGCCTACAAATCAAAATCTGTTTTGATTTTGAGCATTTTTGAACCATATTATCTGTTTTCAATTTTTTATATATAGAATCGTCAATGACCTGTTTACTTAAAACTTTATTAATTTCATTCAATCTAGCTTCAATCAAATTTTTCAATTTTTCAGGGACATCTTTGTTTTCCAATTCTTGTGACAAATGCGATTTAATTGCAAGTAGTCCACAACGGTTACATTCAACACCTTCTATGATTTCAGGTTTACACCATT
The DNA here is from genome assembly GCF_020623625.1 of Saccharomycodes ludwigii. Classification (NCBI taxonomy): domain Eukaryota; kingdom Fungi; phylum Ascomycota; class Saccharomycetes; order Saccharomycodales; family Saccharomycodaceae; genus Saccharomycodes; species Saccharomycodes ludwigii. The sequence goes on from NC_060202.1 coordinate 1,077,939, forward strand.
CATCCAACAACTCAGATAATTTTAAAGTCACTCCGAATTTTTCATTGGGTAAATTCAAGCTTAACCCAGAAAAGACACTGTATCTAATACCACCATTCTCACCACATTGTAAACAACCAATACGCTCGGCACTTATACCGTCTACCGGTGTAATTAATTTGAACGGAGTGAAAAACTTTTTTTCATCTCCATTACCAACTTGAGCAGTATCATTCTTTATGGCCTCTTGCTTCCTATCAACAAGATTTGGATCTATTTGGATTGTTGGAATATACACGGTACCAATTTTGGACAATGAATCTTGTGCCATTAAGGCGTCTTCGGGTAATTTAAAAACCGGCTCTTTTTCTATTGATTGAAGTTGTTTGCTTTTCTTTAATGGCTCATGGTTAACACTCTTGACGTTTTTTTCCAGTTCTGTTAGTATTGTCTGGAAAAATTCTTGTGCATCTTCTTGATCATAGCCCAAAATAATATTTTTATTTGGCGCTTTACTCATTGTTTTCAACAACTTGTTAGTTTTAAAATAAGGTCTGTTTTTATAATGCTTAGCATTCAATTTGTCCAATAAGTCTTTTAAAGCTAAAGTAAATTCAATATTAATGGACTCATCTTCATCAAACAATAGTGAAGATGAATATCTCTTTTTCTTTTTCTTAATTTTTTTGGATTTACCATGTGATTTTTTTTTATTTTTGGAAGATACATGACTTTTATATTGTCCCTTATTATCAATTTCATTTTTGACTGATTTTGTGTTTTCCATAAGGGTATCTTCATTAAGATTTCGTTCTTGATATGCTTCCTTAGCATCATTTGGACCATCCCTTTCTTTATTTCTACCATTGCCATCATTATCATTATCATTATTATTATCATTATTATAGTCATCATCATAATTATCATCATCATCATCGTCATCATCATCGTCTTCGTCGTCTTCATCATCTTGAGCCCTCTTTATAATTTCATTATCTAAAAATTCCATTAATTCTTTAGAAGATGCTAAACTTTGTAACACACTATTCATGAAACAAGTATTACCCTCATTGACTAGACCACCGATATAGCCACCCTCATGTAGTACAATAGTACTCAAAGCTGTACTGTAGAATGATTTATTAGTATTATTTAACCCAGAAACATTTCTGAAACTTGAAGTTAAACGGGAACTTGTAGTACGAATAGTTTCCATCATTTTTTTTAAGAATCTGATGAGTTTATATGGATTTACTAATAAATAAGTGAATGATATACAAAACACTAAAGTTTTCAAATAAAAGTAGCCAGAATCGATGTTGTTGTTGTTATCCCACTGTAATAATGATAATGATTTGAAAAGTTGGAAAATATTCATATATAGGTACGTATATATATATATATATATGGATGTGTGTTGTTAGTTTACTTTTTAATTTTATATTTTTTTTATATGTAGGAAAAAAAAAAAGAAAGCAAAAAAAAAAAAAAAAGAAAAAAAATTTTTTTCTTAAATATTATTTATGCAGAAATTCTGCAGATAGGAGTAGATTTTTGTTGTTTATTTTTATTTTTTTTGGATAAAGAATAAAGAATAAAGTGGCGAAAGTGTATGTGTTATATAGAATATTTTTGCAAGTTATTTTTTACTTTTTCAATTGATTGTAATGGGCTGTAAAATAAGTTATTATTACTAGCAATAAAATTATAAAATATTTGTAACAAAAACCAAATAAAATATCCATCAAATTTCCAAGGGAAAAAAAAAAAGATGAAAATCTTGTTCATAATAACAATGATTCCTTTTGTTCGAGGTGTGTGGGTGTTTTTTTGTTTGTTCTTGTTTAATGATTTAATTTCAATTAATATATTACATCTTTTAATTGTGACAAAAAAAAAGGATATTTAAGATCCCTTTAAAATATCCTTGTATGTAATGTGCCATTAATAATCTTCCCATCTTCGCTTGCTTATATTAACCAAATGTCTAAGGAAAATATACTAAAAAGAAACTCTTGATTTACCATCAATATCATAATTACTATATACTAAATAATAAAATTATAAAAACAAAAAATAAGAAAAAAAAAAAAAAAAAGAAATAAGAGAAAAAAACAAGCAAATAAAACATTAAAAAAATCTGTAAAAAACAATTAATAAGTGATAACGGACGATAAGTAAATATCATTCATCTCCTCCTATTCTTACTTTAATAATCTTATTTATATATATATAAAAGAAAAAAAAACATGAAAAAAAAACTAAGTTAAAAATCATTGTTGGTTAAAGACTGGTTGTTGTGGATCAAATTGTGGCATTTGACCTTGTGGAAATTGACCTTGTTGAAATTGTATTGGTAAACCATCTTGCTGTTGGACATATTGGGCTGGAATCTGTTGTGGTTGAGGTTGTTGTTGTTCTTTACCCCAACCAGTTCTTAATGGTCTACCTCTTAAGGTAAAACCGGAACCCAAAGCTACAATACACAAAGCAGCTTGTTCTCTAGTATCAAATCTAACAAAGCAGTTACCTTTGTCTGCATAAAACTTAAAGTCCAAGATTTGACCAAAGTTTTGTAACAACATGATCAACTCGTCTTGATTCATGGCTCTTGGAATATTACCAACATAGGCAGTAGTGACTCTAAAAGGTGGACTTCTAATGACTTCCTCTACAGCTCTTGGGTCAACTGGAGGTGGAATCAATGGTTGCGGTTGTTGGTTTCTATAACCACGATTAATATTATTATTATTCATATTGTTATTGAATTGTTGCTGAGGTTGCTTCTTAGCAGCGTAGTTCAATCTAATGGCCCTACCATTTAAGACAGTACCTTGTTTCAATTCCAAAGCCTTTTCAGCTTGTTCCCTGGATAGAAAAGAGACAAAACCATATCCTCTGGATCTACCAGTTTGCATATCCCACATAACATGTGCAGAAATAAAACCTTCTAATGGAGAGAAACAATCGGCCAAACCCTTGTCATCAACATTAATGTTCAAGTCACCGACAAATAAATTGAAGGCATCATCAACACCAGCTGTTGGAGCGGTTTGAAAGGCGTTGTTGACTTTAATCTTATAACCATTGATGGCTTGTCCATTCATGTTAGCTAATGCAATACTAGCATCATTAGCATTGAAGAATTCAACAAAACCATAGTTAACGCGATGATTGTTCTTGTCAATAATAATCTTGGCAGAAGCAACTTTACCACCAACTTGGAAATATTGTTTCAATTGCTCTTCATCGATAGTCTTAGCCAAATTACCAACATACAAAATCTTATCAGAAGCAGTTCTACCACCTTGTGTAGCGTTAGCTGGAATAACGTTATCTTGTGGTTGTTGAGGTTGCTGTTGCTGTTGTTGCTGTTGTTGTTGTTGTTGTTGTTGTTGCGCCTCTGGGTTTTCAATTGGGACTTGCTGTTGTTGTTCACTCATTTTGCTAGTACTATTAATTGTGATGTGGTCCTTTATTAGTGGGTTAAATGGTAACCAAACAAAAAAAATAACAGGAAAAAAAAACGGTAAGGGAAGTATAAATAAATAGTATAACGTTAAAAGAGTATGAAATGATCCTGGAAAATAAAAAGTGTATATGTAAAGGAAACTATGAATAAAAAAATTTTTTTTTACAGAGGGAAAAAAAAAAAAAAAAATATAAAAAAAATATTAAAAAAAAAACAAATGAGTATAAACCGAAAAGTTAAAAAAAAATTAAATAAAAATGAAAAATTTAATTTTTTGATAATATAATATGCTTATACTAGCAAGACCTATCTTTATTAATCAGTAACTAATAGTAACAAACCTTCTTGGGATTATTATTTCAATTGTTACCAACGTTAGAAACCAAATTTCAAAAGAATTGAAAAAAAAAAGAAATTAAAACAAAGAAAGTAGTGAAATTGAATGGATGGAAGAGAAGATAGAAGAAGAAGAACGTAAAAATTAAAATTAAGAAAAATTTTTTTTCTTTTTATTTTAAAACTTCGAGGGAAAAAAAAGGAAAAATAAATTGTTGTGCGTTTTTATACAAGGAGACAGAAAGAAGAAAAAAGAAAAAAGAAAAAAGAAAAAAGAAAGAAAAAAGAAAGAAAAAAGTTAATCATTAATTAATACGGCAATCCTCACCCCTTTTAAGATTAATTGCATCTTAATCACACCAAAAAAAGAAAAGCAGATTGCTACGGTCTTTTCTGTGCCAAAAAGAACATAAACACACTCAATGCTAAATACAACCTCAACAAAAACACTACGTGATTTAAAACTGCCTACAAAAAAAAAAAAAAAATAAAAAATATAAAAAATAAAAAACAAAACAAACAAGTGTATATTTATATAAAAAATATGGTTCCTAGCAGGATCGAACTGCTGATCCCCGCGTTATTAGCACGGTGCCTTAACCAACTGGGCCAAGGAACCATTACACGCCTGTTTTAAACAGGACATGACACCTAAACAACCAGTATCGATTATCAATGTTGATGAATAAATTATTTAAAAAATAATCACTGTAATTTGAAGTATCACTCGTAAGAAAAAAACGCGGAAGCTTTTTAATTTTTAATTTTTTTTCTTTTTTCTTTGTAAAAAAAAAAAAAAAAAAAAAACAAAGCCATACATGAGCTAATTCCCCTTTAAATAGGATGCATAAATCCTAGTCTTCGTATAAATCATACGCTAAAAACAAAAAACAAAAAAACAATAAAAAAAAAAAGATACTACAACTATACCCACCTCAATGCACAATCCTAATATTCATACCTCTATCATTGATCTTGAACATGCAATTAGTCATACTTCCGACGATAATACAATAACAGCCAATTATATCGATGAAGAGTTTTACTTCCAATCAAACCCTAAACCTTCTTATTTAAATCAATTAATTGATACTACAAAAAAGTTTCTTTCAGCCACAGAAAATGAAAATAACAAAAAGCGTGTTGTATTGGTTACTTCTGGTGGTACTACTGTTCCATTGGAAAATAATACTGTGAGATTTATTGACAATTTTAGTGCCGGTACAAGAGGTGCTTCAAGTGCAGAACAATTTTTGTTTCAGGGGTACCGTGTCATTTTTTTACATAGGGAATTTTCATTAACTCCATTTAACAGGTTTTTCACGCATTCCACAGAAACCACCTTTCTAGATTATTTTACTCAGGGTGGAACTTCAATTAATCCTCAATTTCAAAAAAAAATTATTGAACAGAAAAAACTATATGATACATATAAAGACAATTTATTAATGCTACCTTTTACGACGGTCAACCAATATTTATGGTCGTTAAAGGCACTGGCTACATTATTAAATAATAAATTTTGTCTATTTTATTTAGCAGCAGCTGTCAGTGATTTCTATGTTCCCTTTAATAGATTACCCAAACATAAAATTCAATCACAGGTAGAGAATAACTATAACAATAGTTTGAACAATAACAGCGCAATTAATAATGATGGAAAGTTAATCTTGGATTTAGATCCTGTACCTAAATTTTTAAGAAGATTGGTGGAAAGTTGGGCTAGTCAAGCTATGATAGTGTCATTCAAATTGGAAACTGACAGTTCTATTTTAATTAAAAAGGCGGTGCAAGCTTTGAAAAAATACAATCATCAGTTAGTTATTGGAAATATGCTACAAACCAGAAATAAGGAAGTTGTATTTGTAAGTGAGAATAGCAACAGCAACAACAATGACAACGATATCAACGTGGAATGGATTAGAATAAATGATAGCAATAAAGAAGTTATAGAAGCTTTAATCATTCCAGCAGTTATTGAACATCATACTCAATGGATTGCATTGCAAAATTAGTCATAACTTTAGTGTGAGCTATGGATTATTTACATATATATTTTTAACATATACTTATACTGCGAGAAATATATATATATATATATATATAATGAATTAAAAAAGAAAACGCTTGCGATTTAAACATATATACATTATATCCATTTATCTCCCCTCTTAGGTATATATATATATATATTTATAAGAAACACATACCAATACCATATTGAAACCCCTTTCTACACGAATCCGTAGAGTGCATGGTAATAGGCAGAGTGAAGTTCAACTCAAACCTTGCTGCAGGATGTGTAAACATTATACCTACACCGCAAGCGGTTGAATATTCCTTAAATAAATTGCTTAAACTGCCACTGCCGTTACTAGTTAATTTCCCACCATTTGTAAATAAGTGCCACTTAAAGCTAGAATCTTTTACTACAGGTCTAATTAAAGATATCCCATATGTGAGATATGCGTGTCCACCACATGCATCTGAACACTCTTTATCACCCAACCCCATAACATTAAAACCTCTGACATCGTTACCACCGCCAAGTTGAAATTTGTCATAATATGGCACAACCACATCTGGATCCAACTTAAAAATGTTTCCACATTTTATTGTGCCAATAAGAGAAAACCCTTTCCCAATTTTAAAAGCTTTCACTATCTCAAACTGTTGTTTAGTCCATTTTTGTAAAAATTCCCATTCAGTGCTGACTTTGAACAACGACCCCATAGTAGGCGTGACAATATTATCTCGTGTATCATTTACCAAAGTATAACACAACGAATTTTTCCAATCTTCACCACATTGATGTAATAGTGAGCTTGATCTACGAGTAACCATATTACTAGTTATTCTAGAACATGTATCGAAACTTAGAGCATGGTTCCATAACGTTTTATTATCATCAAGGCCAGTGCCGCTTCTAATCATCCCCGGCAAGTATGCAGTTGCTAGTTCCATTTTTAAACCCTTGAACTCATAATTGATACCATTAGTCTGCCTATTGTTGGAATAAAATGAATTATTTAAAGTGTACCAGACTTTAAAAGGTTGCATATATTGAAACAATATAGAAGACTTTGTCTTGGTACCCCGTTTACAATCTAAGATGAATTTTTCACCAGTACCAAAATAGTTTCTCAATTGAAATTCTAGGTATCCATCGCCCTCTCCATTCCCAATTTTGGATCCGGTCTTGGCCATGAATTTTTTTATCGGTGAAAAATGATAATAAGGTTGAAGCGCAAGTACATTATTTTTGTTATTTTCTATGAATGAATTTATAATTTTTGGTTGAATTGTTCGTGTCATTGGCACAGCATCTATTGATTGCTGCATGGAATCGATTAGCCCATTAGAAACTAATTTTCTTTGTAGTAGCTCAGATTGTTGTACAAAGCTCGAAAAAGTGGTGGCATTGCTGATTGTCGCAGTTAAATGATCTTGCAAAATCGAAGGCATAAACGGTATTTGATTAGTTTTCACCTGTGTGATTATAATAGGATAATTTGGATTTTCCTCTATGAGATCATTGACAATATTAGTAGCAGTGGATGCATCATTTTGAAAACCAGAATTGGAGCCTAGATCAGTGTCAGTGTTCATTTTTTCTTGGTGTTCTATTAAAATATTAAAAGGGAAATTACTTTACAGTTTTTTTTTTTTTTTTTTTTTTTTATCAATTAATGTGCCTATAAAACTTGGAAATGTGTTTGTTTGAATTCCAATATAAAAATGAATAATGACTTGTATAACAGTTTTATCACAAAAAAAAAAAAAAAAAAAAAAAGTAGAAATACGGACCTTCGGTTAATTATGTTTTTTTACCGAAGGGAAACACAGGTGAAAAAATTAAAAATTAAAAAAATAAAAAATTCATTCAAGGTGGAAATAAAAAAAAAAAAAAAAAGGAACAAAAATTAGAAAGGAAGGAAGGAAGGAGGGAAGGAAGGTTATATAAACTTGATATATAGTACAAAAAGGAATAAATTGAAATTAAAAATAAAAAAAAATAACTGTTTCTTATACTAAATTTGAAAATTTCATTAAAGTGATTATCAAATCCTTTATAAAAAAAAACATTAACCAGAATCATTCATCTTATAGCTTATTTCTGAATTTTCATTATTACTATTGGTATTTTTATGAAAATGCTGCTGTCGTTCGTCAATATGGTACGGATTAACGTGTGGAATATCCAAGTGATTATTTTTAGTATGAATTTCGTGATGCGTATTTGGTGATTCAACTTTAATACTTTGACTGTGAATTTTATCCTTAACTGCACCAACACTAGCGTATAAAGTACTATCGTCATTCTTAACACCATTTATATCACTCTTTGAACCATATTCGGTAAATACTTTGGAATTAGCAATAACATTTCTACCTTCTTTTTTAATATATTCATCAAAATTATGAATTAAATCTTGGTCCTTAAGATAATTGCCATCATCTTCGACAACAGATTTTCTTCTCTCTTGGTCACTCATGAATTCTTCATATAATGGTTGGATACACTTTTGACCTGATCTTGTTTTCAAATGTCGACCTAATGCATCACTTCTAGCAAACCGTTTGCCACACCCCCATGTGGTAACACCATCTTTTAAAACACCACCGCAAACATACCTTTTTTTGCCGCTATGTAGATCTTCATGTCTTTTTCTATCATGTTGTCGTGTAAATGCTTTAGAACAGTACTGGCATGAATAAGGCTTCTCATTGGTATGACTTCTTAAGTGCGATTTTAAATTGTAAGGTCTGGTAAATAATTTGTCGCAGAATGTACATTTATACGCCGCTTCGGGTGTAGAAATATTATTGTTATCAGAACAGGATGCCGTAGTGGTGGTATCAGTCGCGTTAGTACTAGAGCTATCTGGCTGTTTATACTGGATACTGCCAGTACTTGATTTACTCGCAGAGCTAAAATAGGAGGATTCACTTCCGTACCCATTATCATCAAAATCATTACTATTACTATCATTTCCAAAAATGATGTTATCTTCATTATCCACCTCATTATTACCATCCTGTATTGCTATTGATAATGGTGATAAAGACGTATCAAAAGTGCCCTTTTTATCTTTCTTGTTCTTTGATGGTACAACCAAATTAGCCATTTTCAGTAATTTTTCTCTATCTTTGCTCAAACTTCTGGCTTTTTCTTCCGGTGTCTTCTTTTTTTTCTTGCTTTTTGTCGTCTTTTTATTTATACTTCTGCTTCTTCTAATCTTTTTATCATCACTTGTATATTCATCCTCACTGTTAACTTTTGACGAGACCTTTAAAAAGTTATCATTATAGTTTATATCACTTTTATTGCTGCTATTGGGTGTGATGGTATTCAGTTTATTTCTGGAAGATGATTTTTTAATATTGACATTGGTGGATATTTGAAAATTAACATCAATATTGTCGTTAGCGTTGATGTTATAATCGGTAGTATTTTGTAGTAGAAAATCTTGAATCTGCGGATTGCCATATTGATTTCCGATGTCAAAGGTAGCATTAGTAGTAACAATGTCAGGTACAATCATAGAATTACCATTATTTCCATGGTGGTCTGCATTATTATACACAAAGCTATTGGCGCTGGATTGGTCACTGCTTGCGTATTTGCTATCTATGTTGCTGCTAGGAGCATCTAACAATGAATTGGAATCTAAATTAAAGAAATCATTTATTTCTTCATCTTCTTGGTCTGTAGGAACACTTAATAACGAGCGAACAGGGGAGGATTTACCCTCCGAAGCCGTTAAATATAAGCTATTAACATCTGAATGAGAATAGAACGAACTAGGATAAGTAGGAGTACCACCACCGTTGTGTATGATGGTATCTGTAACATTTAAATATGGGGAATGTGATGTATCATTTTTACTCCGAAAATTATTGATATTATTATTGTGAGTGCTGAAAATATTTATATTATTATTTGGTTTTTCCAGATAATAATTTTCACTTTCAATATTATTATTATTATTATTATTATTATTATTATTATTATTATTATTATTATTATTAGTACCGTTATTAATTATCATATTGTTTCTATCCAGTATATTATTATCCGTATAATCAAAACGATGTGAATTTTGGGAAACATTAATATACTGAACGGTAGGCATATTATTATTATTAGTGATATTACTACCATCATAATTATTATTTACGATGGGATATGAAGTAGCATTGCCATCATTAACGTGATCATTTTGAAAAATCAAACCACCATTCTGAATATGAATTTTATCATTATACGAATTAGTAGAAACATCACTACTAGCTTGGGAACCATAAAAAACATTATTGTTATTATTATTGTTATAGTTAGTTGTGTTTAAAGTGGAACTGTTAATAAAGGAATCTTGTTGACTTGCTGAGTTTAATCTTTCACTAATATTGTTATTCAACAAATCATTTATATTATAATGTGAATCAATAATTATATCATCGTTCAAAGGTGGAATAAAATTAAAATTCTCGGTAGTAGCATTATTATTATTATTATTATTATTAGTAGTAGTAGTAGTGATATTATCATTGTTGTTGTTGTTGTTGTTGACCACGTTAGTATTAGTAACTTTATTATAAAAAAAAGGTTCCATGGTAGTAATGTGCCCTTCTTTATCATCTTTGCTATTGCTTGATGGCGACGATAACAAAATATGATAATTTTCAGTTGTTGTATTATTTGCCACATTAATTCCGTTATAATTTGTTGTCGTTGTGGAAGGTATTGGATAATCATTTTCTATTGGTGATAAAACAATTACAGGTTTTAACGGCTTTACAGTATTATTTAAAGGAGTAATAGTCCGATTGTTGTGATGAGGCAAGATATTATTATTATCATTATTATTATTATTAGTATTATTATTAGGACCATCACTATTATTTGTGGAAATAGTTGTTAAAAACGGATTATCTGCTGTAGCAATAAAGTTTGTATTAATTACAGGCAGGGTTTTGTTTTTATTATTCCTATTTTTATTGTCATTAAAGTTATCCTGTGATTTCAATATAATGTTTTCATAATAGCTGTTAGCATTTTGGTCAGTACTTTCAGGATCATGCTTCCTCGATTGATCTTTCCGATAACTCATGATTGATGAGTTGTAACACTAACAATAGAAATATATCAGGGCCAAGCTCAATATGGAATTATTTGTTATAATATATTTTAGTGCCTTGTTTATGGCGCTTGTTACCTTTTCTTGTTAGTTTTTGTTTTTTGCTTCCACTGACCAATTTGCTTTGTTTTATGTTTAAACAATAGAATTTTATATATATTTTTAATTAATTATTTAAAAAAAAAAGAAAAAGAAAAAACAACAACAAAAAAAAAAAAAAAAAAAGGATTTTCGGTTTTAATAGAAAAAAAAAAAAAAAAAAAAAAAAAAAAAATCACACATGTAAATGATTGTCCGAAAATTCATAATGAATATCGTAGTCCGAGTAATTACTTTTCCTTCCGTATTAAAAACGAATGTTCTATTTAATAATATCTACGTCAATACAAACATGCCAAATATCAGGAGCATAAGTTTTGATTTTCTCTGCATGAGTCACGTTAACCTTAAAGTTATTTTCTATGGTTACTTGGTAATTTTTTAATTTAGGTAATAATTTACATTTAACAAATCCGTTTTCACCTTCAATCTCATCAATATGTATATTTTCATGTATGTGTAAAGTGACAATTGGTAATTCATAACTGTGTTTGGCGACAATTTTTAAAGCCAACTCCCAACTAGCTTCGCTTGTAGGTAACAATCCCATATTGATATGTCTTATTCTTAACCTGGATGTGTCAATATTATTCACAAATTGCTTTTCATAATTTTCTAGTTCGCTTAAACAATATTCATTACTTTCATTAAATATATAACATCGTTTTTTATCATCTTTTTCAAATTTATTTTTAAGCAATGCTCTTTTCAAACCTTCACAACTCCAGGGGTTTAAATCAAAACAAAAAATTCTATTACAATTCCTTTTTAAGTATGATAATGTAAAATATCCTATCCCACAATACATATCCACAACATCATTCCCCTCAATATCTGCATATGAATTATTACCCTCTGCTGTCTTTGTGGTTATTAAGATACGAGCTTTCTCCTTAACATTACCCCTACTAAACATTGTGAAAAATGGTGCCCAAGATTGATAAATACCATTCTGTACAGTATGACACCAGAATGCATTAGTAAAATCTCTTTCGGTAGGGGACTTCCATAACTCGGGGGAATTATTACTAGCATATTCTTCAGTTTCCCAAAATGAACCGTATATCGGTCTAATGTTCAAAGGTTTCCTCCATAGGTTTTTATTATCATTTATATTTGTTTTACTATCATTTTCCAAAATAGGCTGATTTATAGCTATATGGGTGTAAATCGAGTCGTCAAAACAATTTTTAATCAATTTTTTAAAAAAGGAATCTCGATTTACACCATTGCTGTGGCAATTAGACAAAACAGATTCCCATAATTCACTAGTAAACATTTGTTTGACGGGAGAATAATTAAATAGTATTAATGGTGGGTATAAGGTATATTTGGTTGAAACATGGTTTTTTATCAGTTCTGTCAAGTGTTCATTATCATGGAAATATAAATTGATAAATTCAGCCAACTTTATTTTTTGTCTGTGTCCTGTGATAATAGTAGTATTAGGTATTTTACTTGGACTATTATCATGTACTATTTCTATTTTATCATCTTTATTGGAGTTTTCCAAAGTTACAAACAAGTCTTTATTAGCAGAAGTAGACTCATCAATTGTAATTTCTAAGATAATTAAAGAATTTGTTTTGATTATAATTTTTGGTTTTATGTTGTAAACATTTAGTATATTTTTATATTTTTTAATTAGCTGCTTATCCTTTAATATTATTTGAGTTGGCATGATGGGTTTTCTAGGTTGCCCTTTATCTTTTGATTATTGTATATATCTAGAAAAATAGGTCCGTTAAACCAATACTATAAATGTACAATTCAGTTTAATAACCGAATGGGTTATGATTTTGATTGATTTTTTTCATTTTTTTTTTTTTTTTCATTTTTTTTTTTTTCAATTTTTTCCCCTGCAAAATTTTCTATTTACAAATTAAAGCAGAGATTTATTTATTTATTTATTTATTTATTTTTTTTCGTTTCTTTTTAAAAAGGGGAGAATCAAAAAGTTATGATCTTTTGATAATTTTATGATATTCTTAGCATATAACATAATACTTTTTAATTTTTATTTCTACTTTTATTTCCAACTTTTTTTCTGTTTTCTTGCCCTGTTTAAATTATTGGTTCTACCTATTATACAACTTAAAATAAACTAGCAACTTAATTCCAGTCAAAAAAAAAAAAAAAAAAATAAAAATAATAAGAAAAAAAGAGATAAGAGATAACAGTAATACAATCTATCAATTTAAATCACACCCAATACAGGACAAATATAGAATAAATAGGAAGGAAGAAAAAAAAAAAAAAAAAAAAAAAAAAAAAAAACACACAACTAGAATTAACGCAATAACAAACAGTGATAACGAAATGGAGCAAAAATCGCAACAAACAACAGAATTACTAAACCATCCGATTACGGCTACTACTACTTCGAACGCCGTTACAACTAATTCCACACTATCTAATAACCATAGGCAAAACATTACAACAACTATGACTAAAAAAGATAGAAAAAAAAGACAGGCTTTAGAAACAAAAGTGATGAAAATTACTAACAAATTCTGTCAAGATAAAGATTTACATTATAAAGAGAGATTGGCCAAATTGCAAACAAACTTAACAACAATGCACCAGGGGAATAATCCCGAGTACATCAGACTAGTTCGGGATTTAGAAGAAGAAAGAGATTTAGAATTAATTAGGTTACGCTATTTTGAAGAATATAGAGTTTATAGGGCCAGCTTAGAATTTCAACAAGATATTGAACATCTAAAATTAGAACATGAAAATTTAATAACCTTGTGTAAGAAAAAATTGTATCAACAATTGGAAAATAAATTACAATCTTTACAAGAAGAGAAATTATTGTTAGACGTAGCCAATTCGCACTCCTATGCCATGGATTACTCTAGACCAATCACCAATTTTAAAAATACAAGAAATAGCAATAGTACCGCAAGCAATTTCCTTGGGGTAAATGACAACAGCGGTAGTGCAAGCGATTTTGATAATACAAATGGCGATAATAACGAAGTAAGATTACTAGCACAGATAAACGAGGGCTATAGTAGTGGCGAGAAAGGTGTTAATATTAACAACACCAGTACAAATAATCTTAGTGGGAATGCTTGGCATGATTCTTCTTCCACAGATGATATAAGTAGCAGCAGCAGCGCATTTAACAATGGTATTGGTCGTCGGTCATTAAGGAGACGAGTAACAACCAAACAAGCAGCTTTAGCCGCTGATAATAATAATAGTGAAGATAATAGAAGTACTAATCATCATATAAATGGTACCGGCAAGAATCATAGGAACGGCGGTAACAATAGACACAATAATAAAAATTCCGATGATACAAATAAAATTTCTGAAGAGTGGACAAAATCTTTATCTGAATATTCGCAATTACATGCTTTAATCTTTGGTACTACAGACGAGGATGGTAATAACAACAACCATACCCATACTAATAATAAAAGAAAAGGTTTTGGTAGATATTCAACGAAATCTGCACCGCCTTTACAATCCTTAAGTAGGAACGAAGTGACAGCTGATATTAATTTGATAAGATCCTTGACTGGGCAACAGCCATCACCATTTAGTTGTTAAGCAACAGTTTGATAGAAAGAGTTGAGTATGTTACTGGGAATATATATATATATATAAACCATGTTATTAAAATAAGAATAGATAATAGAGCGAATTTTTAATTTATGTAATAATCAAACTAGATGGATAATATGTTGATAATTGTTATATATATATATTTTTATTGGTGTTTGGCTTATAGTAGCAAATCTTTCCGGTTCTGGCTAACTTTCGAATCGTGATTAAAGTGATATTTACAATAAGCAGCCGGGTATTTTTTTTATTTTATTTTTTTTTTTTTTTTATTTTTTTGTTTTTGCACACAAAAACGAAATCTGCTTAAAAAGCACATTAAAATATATATTTTTTTTTTTTACTGTTTTCGGTTTAATTTATGGTTATAAACATTGCGAATGAAAAAAGAAATAGAAACGAAAAAGGAAACAAAAAAATTAAAAAAAAAAACTAGTCTAAACTGACTTGAGTTCATATATATATTTGTCTTTTTTAATCTTTCCTTTTCTTTTCTTTTCTTTTTTTTTTTTTTTAAATATATTTTTTTGTCATATAGTCGGTCCAATATTCAAAGCAGTAATAGAGCAAAAATAAAACAACAAGAAAGGGGAAAAAAAAAAACAAACTATATATTATTACTAAAAATGAAGGTACTAATACCTCATTATTTACAAAAAATTTTACCCTTTAATATTAGAAGCAGAAACAATAAGGAGAAAAAATATCCAAATGACCATAGTAATAAAACTTTTTTTGGAAATCGTTATCCTGTAAAAAAGAGATCCAAATTACTACTCTTTGTTTTAGTTTTATCGTTCATTTCCATAGCCACATTAATATTACATCTACTATTCGATATAAAAACATCATTCATTGATCAGTTTAAGAATAACAAAGATGGCTTGGTTAACTTTTCAGATATAGATTTTGCCAGTCCTATCGACTCCCCCTTTTATCGAGGTTGTATAAATACCCATGACTATATAACAGATCCCGGTTATCAAAAAGCCAATGCTTCATTTGTTATGTTGACTAGAAACGAAGAATTAGACGGTGTGTTAATAACTATGCAGTCGTTAGAGAGGCATTTTAACCAGTGGTTTCAGTATCCCTACGTTTTTCTTAATGATAAACCATTCACAGAAGAATTCAAATCTACTATTAGAAAATATACAACTGCAGAGTGTCATTTCGGTGTTGTTGAATCCATTGACTGGGAGTTCCCAGAAATTATTACCAGTAAAAACGGCGCAGAAACTCGTAATCCTTTATTTGATATGGCCATTCATGATCAGGGCGATAGGGGTATTATGTATGGGAACATGGAATCGTATCATAAAATGTGTAGGTTTTACTCGGGTATGTTTTATAGACATCCATTGGTCACTAAATATGAATGGTACTGGAGAATTGAGCCTGATGTACAGTTCTATTGCGATATCAGTTACGATCCCTTTGTGGAGATGCACAAACATGGTAAAAAATATGGGTTTACAGTATTAATCAAGGAACTATATTGGACTGTCCCGAATTTGTTTAGATTTACCAAGAGTTATATCAAAAAGGAGCGCATTAAAGTTGGTACCTTATGGGAACTATTTACTAAAAATTATAAGATTATCGAACCAATCAGCGAACAACATTTGCTAATGGATAAATTTATTAACAAAGACGATGAAGTTAACGATGAATTTAGTAGATATGTGGAAATGGAATATTTATTAAATAATATAGATAAAAAATTGAACAATGCTATTGATAATGAATTTTTAAGTGATTTAATGAATGATGGTGATTCACATATGGACCCTTCTAAAATTATCAAAGACAAAAATGGAATAAGTTCGATAATTAAGAGCTCCATGAGGAAACCTCCCATTGTTGAAGATAAATTTGATAATGAAGAATATAATTTGTGCCACTTTTGGTCGAATTTTGAAATCGCCAGAGTTGATACATTTAATAACGACCTGTACAATAAATATTTCCAGTTTTTGGAAGAGTCGGGTGGCTTTTGGACAGAAAGATGGGGGGATGCACCAGTTCACTCGTTAGGAATTTCTTTGTTTTTGAATAAAGAGGATGTACATTACTTTAGAGATATTGGGTATCAGCATTCTACGTTGGGTCATTGTCCGGCAAATGCCAAAGGCCAACAATTACCGTATGTGGCCAATCCTAAATATGAGCAAGAGATATTTCCTAAGTACTATGATAGTTCGTTATGGAACTTTTTGAAAACCAAGAAAAAAAAGGAAACTGAGTATTCGAGTGGTTGTCGATGCAAGTGTCCACTTAATATGGGCGAGATTGAAGATACCTCCATTGATTGCGTTGGTAATTTTGCAGAAATTATACAAGAAGATTTTGCTACACAAACGGTCTATGATGCAGGGAAATTTGAAAAACAAGTTAGTGAAGGATATATAAACTATTTGAAGGATCATAACAACTAAGTAACTAAATATTGAAAGATGTAAATTATATTTATTTTGACTGGCTAGTATTATTGCTGGAAATATTTTTGATTATCGTTTAGTCGAAATAAAGCTCAATTATTATTATTATTATTTTTTTTTTTTTTTTTTTTCTCAAGAAAACGAATCAATATAAAACACTTTTGCTTAAATCTTTAAAAATTTTATTATACACTTGCGTTTTTCTTTTAACCTATGATAAATAATAAAATATGTATATAACCTTCAACCACCGAAACCGTACAAAGTTCTGCCTTGTCTCTTCAAAGCATAAACAACATCTAAAGAAGTAACAGTCTTTCTCTTAGCGTGTTCAGTATAAGTGACAGCATCTCTGATAACAGATTCCAAGAAACTCTTCAAAACGGCTCTAACTTCTTCGTAAATCAAACCAGAGATACGTTTAACACCACCTCTTCTGGCCAATCTTCTAATAGCTGGCTTAGTAATACCTTGGATATTATCCCTTAGAATTTTTCTATGACGTTTGGCACCACCTTTACCTAAACCTTTACCACCTTTACCTCTACCGGACATTTTATTTTTTCTATATTATTTGTTGATTGGGGAATGTTTTGTTTTAACTTTTCCTTTTTGGTTTTTTTTTTGAATTTTTTTGATAACATAAAAATTGTAGAGTTATTAAAATTAATTAGGAAACAACATGTTTTAAACTCTCTCTTTTATATATGATATAATTTAGAGTGGGAAAAAAAAAAAAAAAAAAAAAGTATATATATCTGCGCAACGTATTAAGGAAATCATCTTGCTGCTACGAATAATGTTAATGCCAATAGTAGTTTGAGAGTTATCATTGGTTTATTTTCATTTCATATACAGGACGTGTTTGTTTATGTTTTCTTTTTTAGGTAGTTCTGAAAAGTTCGAGGTATTTGTTCCAATTAGCTGTGAATTTTTCAGTACGCTTAGCTATAGGCAATTAACAATTATGGGGGTTTACGCGTTTTATTTTTTATTTTTTATTTTTTGGTGTTCTTTTTTCTATGGGTAGGTATTGAATAGCGTGCATTTTTCAGAACACGGTTTTCTCAACCATAGCAGTAATTGAATGCGCTTACAAGTAACAAATAGGCTCGTGTATTCGTCATACATGTAAAAATTGAATATTTGTTGTTTTGGAACATAAAGCGCACATTTTATCACGAGTGGGATTACTTACGACAGTTCCGTAGATTTTATAATGTGAGTTGAGCGTATTTTGGCACGCATTAAAGTTTAATACTTTATGCCTTTGCTTAGTTCATTTTTACCACCGCTTTTTCTCAAATAAACACGCACTTTTTCATTTCTTTTATTTATTATTATTATTATTATTATTACTATTATTACTATTATTATTATTATCCTTAGATGTTTTTTTTTTTTTCCTTTTTTTTTATAGTTCAAGAAGTAAAACTGATATTACCGCCTGATATATAAACAAGACGAAGGAAAGGAAAAAAAGATAAAATAAAATTAAATCCAAACTTATTCACCAATTTTTTTTTCTTTTTCTAATCTTTCATACTCATAACTTTTATATGCACATAGAAAAGAAAGAAAAAGATAAAATAAAATCAATCACCAATATTCATATCTAGAAATAAAATGGCTAGAACTAAACAAACAGCTAGAAAATCCACCGGTGGTAAAGCCCCAAGAAAACAATTAGCCTCAAAGGCCGCCAGAAAATCTGCTCCATCTACTGGTGGTGTTAAGAAACCTCACAGATATAAGCCAGGTACTGTTGCCTTGAGAGAAATTAGAAGATTTCAAAAATCTACTGAGTTGTTGATTAGAAAATTACCTTTCCAAAGATTAGTTAGAGAAATTGCTCAAGACTTTAAAACCGACTTGAGATTTCAATCCTCCGCCATCGGTGCTTTGCAAGAATCTGTAGAAGCTTATTTGGTTTCTCTTTTTGAAGATACTAACTTGGCCGCTATTCATGCCAAGCGTGTTACTATCCAAAAGAAAGATATTAAATTGGCTAGAAGACTAAGAGGTGAAAGATCATAATTTTTTTTTACTTGATTTTTAATTTATTTTATGTATTTTCATAATTAGGAGCCCTTTTTTGTGTGTGTGTATAATAGATACTGATTATTATATAGTATGTTCTAATATAATTTAAGCACTATTTTGAATAAACATTGCATTTTAAAAATTATTTTTTAACATTCTTGGGGAACAAGTCAGAATTGTAATATGTTAATGCAACAGCAAAAAAAAAAAAAAAAAAAAATAAAGGGAAAAGACTATTGATTTTATAATTAAAAATAAGAGCAACTTTTTTATTTTATTTTATTTTATTTTATTTTATTTTACTTTATTTTTTATTTTTTTTTTTATTTTTTTTATTTTTTTATTTTTTTTTGATTGTTATTTAACCTGTTCTAAATAAAGTATTCTCAACTTCTTTTTCTAATTACAATACTATAAAATTGTTACAAAAACAAAAAGAATAAAAACCATGTCAACGTCTCAACCACCCCTACAACAAGAACATGCCAATTGGATTTTGAGAAACTTATATGATTACTCCTCCACTCCATACCCAGCATGGGGAGCAGCTGGGTTATATTTAAGTATGCCAATCATTTCACCAGCTATAACTCAACCAATAGCAGTTACATCATCTTTAAAAAACAAATTAATGGGCAAAGTGATCACCCCATCTTCATTTAACACTGCTAGTGAGGGGTATGTTTTGAAAAGTATTGGTCCGTCAATTAAAAATTGCCTATTATTTGGTGGATGCTTGGCATTAGGTGGATATATTGTATATGATGGTGATTTAGAAAGTGGCAGTGGGTTTATTGGTGCTTGGAGCACTCTATATCTAATTGTCAATGGTAAAAAATCAATAAATTGTTTAAAATATAGTAAATTTATTCCAATCGTTGGCACCGTTTTTGCTTTAAATAATGCTTTAACTTATGGTAGAAGATTTATAATGGGTGATACTATAATTCCTAATAGACCAATGCCATTGTGAGTATAGCCATTAAAATTAAGTTTTAGTGTCATAAAATATGTAATTAACTATTATTTTAACTGTCAAAAATGGAAAAAGAAGAAGGACTTACTTTCTTTTGATGCTTCTTTTTTTGATGCTCCTTTTTTTTTTTTTTTTTTTTTTTTATTCATTTAGTAAATAACTAAATACACCATTTTATATTCTTAAAGTGTTGGCAAATACTTTATATATATATATATATCAATTTCCTTATTAATTTAGCTACTATGCAAAATAACACAGTCACCATTTGATAGGTAACCAGTTATTTTCAGAGGCTATGCTAATAATTTCGCCGATATCATACATTTCAATAAATTGTTGATCCAAAGCACGAGCTTTCGGAAATGCAAATCTTCTATATTCATCAAATATCATAGTTAATGACCAATTTTGTAATTTACGTATACAACCAACAATGCATCCTGTCCTATGTTTCCCTCTATTACAATGAATTAGTATTGGATGATTCTCAGGATTTATTACAATTTCCAAAGCTTTAGTTAACAAGTCGTTTGGTATATTTACAAAGGGCTCCTTGTTACCGCTCATACCAACCTGAAAGATTTTAATGTTATATTTTTCTATTTGAGTTAAAAGTTCTTGTGGATAGTCTTCCGGGATCAAGACCAAAATAGACTTTAGTTTTAAATGCTTGGCCAAAAAGAGTACATTTTCTAATCTTGGATAAGAACTTCTGTATATATCGCCGACTACATGACTAAAATTTTCTGGAGGATATACTATATCTGGTGTAGTAGCTGTGGTACTTCCATTGTTATCGTTTTCTACCGATAACTCTGGATTACCATTATGGTCAGTGTCTCTATTGACAGTGTTATGTGATTTTGAAGTGTTATTTGTTGTTCTATTGCGTGTAGAAGTACTTGATTTTTTGACATACTCTAATAATTCAGGGTCCTCTTTCAAAACATCTTCAATCTCAGTAATCCGTAATGTTAACCGAAGTTTTTCTGCTAAAATGGTTTGCGTTATGTTCCCCTTTTTATACTTGTTTAGTAATATATGTGCATCTAACTTGGCATTTTCATCTATATCGTTAGGAGTGTTTACCGGTAGGACCATATTTATTCGAAACTTTGGGAGGTTTTTTTTTTTTTTTTATTTTCTCTTTCCCTCGTTGACCCTATCAATATGTCAGTTCTTTTAAAAAAAAAAAAATATATAGTCTTAATGTGAATGTGATATTGAACTATAAATGTACTTTACATATTAAAAAAAAAAACAAAACTTTTTTTTTTTTTTTTTTTTTTTTTTTTTTTTCATTCTCTAAATTTTTATACACATTAATAATTTGTTTGTATAATTTATTTTACCCGGATGTGTTTTGTTGACACTATCACCGAGACAGCCAGAATAAGGTGCTTTAATATGTAATATTTCAGTCAAAAAAAAGTGACTAATCACACTTGATTATTATTTGCAACATTACATATATATATATATATATATATATATAAAGAAGGCAAAATAATGTTACTACTATAAAAAGAGATAAAAATAACTTTAAATATAAAATATCAGGATTCAGTGGAAAAACTAAAGCTACACAAGTGATAAATAACTAATGTCTGCTTCAATTACCTCCTCAACTATTAACCTGACCAAAACTATAGTTGGTGCAGGATTATTGGCTATCCCATATGCTTTCAACCAAGATGGTATACTTATTGGGTCTTTATTAACCATATTAGCAGCAATCACCACCTCCTATGGCTTATACCTTTTAGGAATATCATCCTCTACGTTTTTATCTGATCCCAGATCCTCCTCCTTTTTCTCCTTATGTGCCATAACTTATCCCAACTTCACGTTATTGTTTGATTTTGCCATGTTTGTCCAATGCTATGGAGTTTGTTTAAGTTATATCGTGTTAATTGGCGATGTTTTCCCATCATTATTTGGTGGTGACAGAAGTATTTGGATCTATTTAAGCACTTTACTTGTTGTACCATTAAGTTTGTTGAAAAATTTGGATAGTTTAAGATATTCAAGTTTAGTAGGATTGTGTGCCATTGCCTATTTGGTGTGTTTTATAGTCACAAAATTTTTCACCGATGGAATTACAAGCACAGATGCAATCCATTGGATAACCGTTAACAGTTTTAAAGGTTTGTTTTCCTCTTTTAGTATCTTAGTTTTCGCCTACACTGCATCTATGAATATGTTTAGTATTTGTAATGAATTGCAAGATAATTCGATAAAAAATATTACAAGAGTAATTAACCAATCAGTTGGTATTTCATGCACTTTGTTTCTAACCGTAGGAATCTTGGGTTATTTAACGTTTGGTGACGATGTTCAGGGCAATATCATCATCAATTATGATCCAAATTCAATTTTCACCAAGATTGGCCAGTTTTCATTGGGAATTACCATAATTTTTTCATTCCCCTTGTTGTTCCATCCTTTAAGAATATCTACAAACAACATGGTATTTTCAATAATTCGCATATACAATAATAACGGGAAAAAATACAATGAAACAAATCACACTGCACCACTACTTAATAATTCCAGCAATAACAACACCACCGCCACTTATTCCTCTATTAGTAGAATTTCATCCTCCCAAGCTTCACATACTTCGATTAATTCAATGATTGATGAATCATCTTTATTAGAAGAAGCTGCCGACTTAAATACAGTAGAATTTTCAAATTCAAGATTTTACTTAATAACGTTTATCTTACTGGTCAGTATTTACTTATTAGGTTTAAATGTTACTTCATTTGCTTTAGTTTTATCATTGGTAGGTGCTACTGGTTCAACTTCTATTTCGTTTATATTACCAGGTTTATTTGGTTACAAATTGTTTAGCGGCAATGAAAGCACTAATAAGAGGAATAGTAACAAACTCATTGCTATTACAAGTTTAGTTTTAACCATTTACGGTGTTTCTGTGATGATCATATCAGTATTTGCCACTTTATTTTTACAATAAGTGAATTAATATGGATGTTCTTTGTATGTAATATAATAAAAAAAAAAAAATACGCTTGTCACTTATAGTGACGTAAATAGATTGGTCAATTCTTTGTTTTAAGTTTTTTATATATTTAAATGTTTTTGTGTCTTTTTTTTTTTTTCCTTTTTATTTTTTATTATATAAATAAATAAATAAATAAATAAATATAAATATATAAAGAGTGACTCAAATCTAATATTTTATCTCTTTTTATTTATCCCCTTCTTTTCTCCTCTCTTTTTTTTTGTTTTTTTTCTTTTGGTCTTTTTTTTACCCTTAAAATTATATGATAAATTAATGTCACTGTAATGTCTTTTTTTTTTTTTAAATGTCAAAAGAAATATTGAAAAAAGGACCCAAAAAAAAAAAAAAAAAAAAAAATATGCCAGCATATACTCCTATAAGGTTCAAAACCAAGAATGCCTTAAACTCTTTTTATGCAAATCACAGTCTTCAATACGAGAAGAAAGTAACACCATTTCTGTTCTACAAAAAGATATTATTGTTCTTAAGCTCATTTATTATTATTGCAGTTTGCTATTTTTCAATACAAACTACAAAAAATAGCCATTATAGTACGGATATTTATAATCTACACCCAAATAAAACAACAACAAACGAAAGTTTATCTGCAACTCACGGTTTTACAACCCAATTAATCATCAATGATTTTTTTTCCAATGATAACACCGTAAACACCAACATACCATCGTTTTCCTTACAGGCTGTTAATCCTACAGCTACAGAACTAATTAAATCTATAAAATTGAAAACAATCATACATAGTACTAAATTAAATAGAGCAAATTTCAACATTTGGATCAAGGAACAAACTGAGATTTGTTTTGAAAACATGTTGAGTAATATCGGCGATGCAAACTTGCATAATGAATTATCGATGCCTAGTGATAAAATTAGTGAGGGAATTGTAATTGCTAGTCCTTCTAAAGAAGACCCTGATTACTTTTATCATTGGATTAGGGATGGCGCAATCACAATTAATAGCATAGTTACCCAATTGTATATCGAATTAACAAATAATAATAATAATAATAATAATAATCAACAACAACAGCAGCAGCAGGAAAAGATACAACAGGCTCCATTTAATTTAACGTTGGCTGGTACCATTGTTAAATATTTAAACAACACTTTTTATATACAAAGGACAGATAATCCGTCGGGGACTTTTACGCGTAATCTAAAAGGGTTAGGTGAGCCTAAGTGGAATGTGGATGATTCAGCTTTCACAGATAAGTGGGGTCGTCCACAAAATGATGGTCCTGCCTTGAGAGCCATCACCACGTTGAATTTTTTGTCGATTTTAAGAAAGTTTAATATAGAGCTTGATGATTTATTGAAAAATTTAAAGCAAGAGAATATTTTGAATACAAATAACTTGGTCTTCAGTAATGAGACGGAGTTGTTTCATCAGATTCTATATTACGATTTAAAATTTATTGGTGAAAACTGGTATAAAGATACTTTTGATTTGTGGGAGGAGATTTATGCTAAGCATTTTTTCACCAGTTTAACCCAACTCAAGGCAATTAAGCAAGGGTTAAAGTACGTTTTGGAAAGGGGTGACGAAATAGATGCAGGGTCTGCTTTTGCTAATTTTTTGCAGGAAGAATATGAAAATATGCTAACTTTTGTGTTGCTAGATGGTGGATTTATTAATGACAATAAGGATTATATTATTGAAACCCCTGATATTCTAAATATTAGAACTGGACTAGATGTGGCTGTGTTATTAGCATCTATACTAACGCATGATGCACACATTAGTAATTTAGGTGCAGGTGGTACTCTTCATCCTGATTACATTCCTTTTGATGTTGATGATAGCTCGATTTTAAATACATTACATGCATTAGTCAAAACAATGGAAATTTTATACCCAATCAATCATCAAAGAGTCAATTTGAATTTAGGTGTTGCCCTTGGTAGATATCCAGAAGATGAATATGATGGTTTAAAATTGTCTGAAGGAAACCCATGGTTTTTGGCTACATCCACGGCAGCAGAGCTTTTGTACAAGCTAATTGATAGATATTATAACTTGAAAGAAGATTTAATAATACCCTTGTCTTTTTCTGATTCTAGGTTGACTAAATTTTGGACCTTAATTTTTGAATTACCCATTACAAATAATAATGCTGATTATGAATTGGTTGTACCATACAATTCACCCGCTTTCAACCAAACCATGTACAATTTATTAAACTATGGCGATTCATTTTTAGATAAACTAAGAGAACATATTAGTGATGCTGGAAATATGAGCGAGCAGTTTAACAAATACACTGGTTTCCTACAAGGTGCAAGCGATTTGACTTGGTCATATAGTTCATTTTGGAGTAGTTCTATATGGAGAGATTATGCCATGGGAACAATGAATTGATATATTGATTCTCATGCGTGGTTGCTTTGATGTTATACATATTGTTATTATTCTATATGATTTGTTTATATTTACACGTCCTTAATTATATATATATATATATATTGCATTACACTGAGATTGTTTACTGTAGGTGGTGTGCGCTACTAGTATAATATAACTCAAATATCTTTGTCAGTATGTGGTATTTGTAACCCAACTTTAGCTGCGGTTCTCTTAACGTTTTCTTCTTGGGACATGGTCATACCTGGATTATATCTTTCTAGCAATTGATCGTACTCCGATTGATTTTTAACAAAGTCAGCGATTTCATTAAGATGTTTAATTCTGTGACTAATATTAACAGGGGAGTTTTGTGATGATGATGATACTAATAGCTTTTTAAATTTTGAGGAAAGTGGACAAAATAACAAGGATTTATCTTTGGCAGGATCAAGTGTTTTTAGAATATCGACTTTTTTGTTGAGTGCAGATAATAATTGGACATTTTTCAATTTTAACTTTGGATCTAATGAATTAACAGAATTTTGCCTGACTAAATTTATTCTTTGATAAGTTAGCATGGCAATTTTTTTCTTATTTTCTTCTTGTAACTGATGGATACGACTTTTTTTGTTTGCATGTACTAAATTTTTCAACAATTTTTTGTAGGACTTTTTTAATTCCGGAATGATATAACTATTAGTTGCAGACATTGTTCTTTGTTTTTAATAAGTTGCTGGTTGTTTAGCCTTGTCCTTGAAACTTTTAGCCCATTAGCTTTTGAATATGCTGGAAAGGAAAAAAAAACTTATTTTTTGAAAATTGGAATTTATTTTATTTTAGTTTTAGGTTAGTATTGTAATTTTTTATTTTTTTTTTTTTTGCAGATAATAACACAGATTATAATTATATGGTGTAGTTCCGATAAAAGAATTATGCGAACATTGTATGTACTAGATTATCGGACAAAAAAGTGGAAAAAGTTTTTTTTTTTTTTTAGCTTATGAGATTTGATTACCGATTCTCGGAAACGAAGCGACTGCCATTTGACGCGTGCCATTTAAAATAATGAGATACAAATCAAAAGCTACTTTACTACCAAAGACCAACATCGGATCCGGAAAACAATGCAGATACGTAATTTTTATACTGTAAATAAAAACTTGGTAGTTTTTCATATTAATTAATTAGGTAAAATATATATAATATATATATATTTTTTTTTCTTGTTAAAAAAAATAAAAATGAAAACAAAAACAAAAACTGGGATATAGTGATACAATCCCCTTTTCTCCTTTTTTTTTTCTTCTTCTTTTTATTAAGGTAAAAAGACAATAGTAATAATAAGCAAAAGACTTACATAGAGCGTATCTTTGTAAATGTCATTGTAACACTCTATCCTTAATTAGCATTTCTTAGTGACTTTCTATTTGATTGGTACTTGCTTAACCTTTTTTTATTTACTCCTATAATATCAATTTCAATCTTTTTATTACCATTTTCATTTCCATTTCCATTCCCATTTCTAATTCCTTTTAATTTTTTTTTTTTTTTTAATTGAATTTAGCTTTATAATCAACCTTATTCTTCCTCTTCTTCTTCTTTCCTACCCGTATCATATTCCTACTTTCTACTATCCTCTCTTCTTTTTTTCTTTTTTCTTTTCTTCTTGCTTCCAGATATAGTATTTAAAGCATAAGGTTCCCCCATAAAGAAAAAAAAAAAAAAAAGATTTATCCCCTGTCTTTAATCAATTAAGAAAGGAAAAATAATCCATTCCCCCCACCTCTCCCCATATATATATACATATACATATACATAAATCATAACAATGTTAAGAAACTGTTTCATCAAAAGTAGAAGATCATTAGCCACTGCTGCCTTCAAAGAACAATTATTACCAAAGAAATATGGTGGTCGTTATACGGTTACTTTAATTCCAGGTGACGGTATTGGTCAAGAAATAACTAGCTCAGTTAGGAAGATTTTTTCCTCTGAAAACATCCCAATTGATTTTGAAGAGATCGACGCTGAAAACAATGTTTCTAAAGCTGTTGAAAGTTTGAAAAGAAACAAGGTTGGTTTAAAAGGTATCTGGCACACTTCAGCCGACCAATCTGGCCATGGCTCTCTAAATGTTGCATTAAGAAAAGAATTGGATGTCTATGCTAACGTTGCTTTGTTCAAAAGTTTTGATGGTGTTAAGACCAAGATTCCAAATGTTGACTTAGTTATCATCAGAGAAAACACAGAAGGTGAATACTCTGGTTTGGAACATGAAAGTGTTCCAGGTGTCGTTGAATCTTTGAGAATCGTTACTAGAGCCAAATCCGAGAGAGTTGCTAGATTTGCCTTTGATTTTGCTGTTAAAAACAACAGAAAATCTGTCACTGCTGTTCACAAAGCCAATATTATGAAATTGGGTGACGGTTTGTTTAAGAATACAGTTGCTGAAGTTGGTGCTGCCGAGTATCCAGAAATCGAATCCAAAAGTATAATTGTTGATAACGCATCCATGCAAGCAGTTGCCAAACCACATCAATTTGATATTTTAGTTACACCAAATATGTACGGTGCTATCTTAGGAAATATTGGTTCTGCTTTAGTTGGTTCTCCAGGGTTAGTTCCAGGTGCCAACTTTGGTAGAGAATATGCTGTTTTTGAACCTGGTTCTAGACATGTTGGTTTAGATATTGGTGGTAAAGACATTGCTAATCCAACTGCTATGATTTTATCTTCTGCTTTAATGTTAAGACATTTAGGCTTGAACGAATATGCTGACAGAATTTCTAGAGCTACTCGTGAAGTTATTGCTGAAGGTAAGAAGACTACTAGAGATATTGGTGGTTCTTCTAAAACTTCAGAATTTACTGAAGCCATTATTGAGAAGTTAAAAACTTATTAGACTAACTTGCCTTTATATGTAAAAAAAAAAAAAGAAAAGGAGAAAGAAGGGAATAAAAAAAAAAGTAATGAATGCGAATTAGCCTCCTCTTCTATGATTTATAATATATTTTTTTTTTTTATGATCAGCTATACTACTTTATAACGCCAAAAAAAAAAAAAAAAAAAAAAAAAAAATAAATTCAATTAAATTCAATTAAATTAAATGTTTATGTGAAACAGAAATACTGAGAAAAAGCAAAACGACGAAAAGGTTGCTTTTTATTTTCTTTTTTGTATATACTTAAGTATTATTTTTTCTCATTTTTTTTTTTTAAATATATTCTAATTTGTTATTAATGCTGTTGATGGTTGATGACCTCTGCCTTTTTTTTTTTTTTTTTTTTTTTTTTGTTTGTTCTAAAAGCTTGAAAATTAAATAAAAAAGACAACGAAACCGATGTTGACTCGGACCTCCTGATACTTTCTTTCCGGTTTTATTTTAACTAGATAGTAACTATCCGTGCCGTACAAAAGTACCATATAAAAGAACCTTCTTTTTTACATTTAACAGAAAAAAAATAAAAAAAAGAGGAGAAAAGCTTGACTAGCAAAATTAATACGGAGTGTCCCCCATTCTTATCCCTTTATTGCGTGTTTTCCCATTACTCATAATTACATACCTACATATATAATATATATATATTATTTAGCAACTTTATCAAAAAATAACCATCCCCCCCCCTTTCAAAACAACAACAAAAACTGTACCTTTGGTTGAAAAATGACTAACCCAAATACTGAAAACCAAAATAATGTCAAGACCAACAAAAACAAAATAGCCAGGATTGACGTTGATGGGTTATTAAAATTAAACAAAGACATGCTATCCCCCTTGATTCAAGAAACTGACACTATCTTACAGCATTTAAGATCCAAATTAAATAAAGATCAAAAGCTCTTGGCCACTTTGATCAACCAAGTTAATCAACTTCTATCCCAATCTGGAGCAATTAACCCTGACGTCCTAGAACATTGTAAGAAAATTAACAAGTTGATAATAATTTTGGAAAATAGACTGAAAAAATATACTCAAGATTATAAAAACACTGTTAGTGAGCTAAGAACTATTTTAGATTTTTTCCGCAGATTAGAAACTGCACAAAAAAACGCAAATCTTCCTAAAATGTACCAATGGATTGGTGATTATACAACTTACCTATGTGTCGAGAATTTAATTAAAAAAAATATAATTGATGTGGATGATCCCATTATTGAAGAATTGAATGTTGAGCCAAGGTTCCCATTAAAACATTTGTTAAAGACTGGTGTTTTGCGCGAGTTTCAAACTATTTCCTCAAAACTTATAAATGATCACGATCCAGATCCGCTATTGCAGTATTTGAAGCGCGAAAATGTTAATAATGATGAGCCTGTTGTTATTGAATGTAAAAACTTAAAGTTTATCCAATATATTTTACAAAATAAATCCAAGGATGCTATTGAATACTATAGAACTAATATAAGTGATTATGCTGAAAATTATTTGGAGGAAACTAGAATTTCATCTTCCCTCTTTCTTTATATTAATAGCAACCGCAATCTTTTTGATAATTTTCCCATTAGCGAAAACGACAAGCAAAGTATTCAGCTGTACAGAGACCTTTTCCATTCTGATGATGTCTCTATGCTTGATTTATCATTGCAGCCAAACAACACAATGATATCAGCATTAACTCAAGTAACACCTAACAACAGCATTTACAATACAGATGATTCCTTTAAAGCCTTAATTGAAGCTTCAAATGATTCCAAATGGATTCATTTGCACCAGATGTTTAAAAAATTATATTTTAATAGATCGTACTTGTCTTCGGATGACACTTTTTTGAAGTTTGTAACTATCGGCATTTCATCCATGAAAACAAAATCGTGTACCGAATCTTATGATATTACAAACGAATTAAGAAAATATATAATCACCAATTATAATGATACAGATGATGAAACAAATAAAAAGGCACTAGAAAAATACGTATTGAATAATGTTTTGACTGTTGATTGTCCCACTTGTTCACCCGAAATCCGTAAAATAGATACTAATCTTCCATACAGCCTGAAGACTGCCACCGAGTTATTTGATAACCCTGTAGTTTTGCCAAGTGGACTTGTATATGATAAACAAAAGTTAATCGCTTTGACCAAAATACTAAATGAACGTGGCCTAGTTAACACCGATGATGGTGCTCTGAATAATGTTGTTTATGATCCCCTAGCCGAGCAAACTGTTCTGATTTCACAGCTAAAAACGATATATCCATTATAATTATTATTTTACTTTCCACACCTTCTCCATCAATTAGAGCTTAACTAATTATTTTTCATATATGTACGAATACAGAATAATATTATATATACTCTATAGAATTTGTTTGCTACCTTTTTTGATGTTAACCCCCTTTCCCTCTTTTTTTTTTTTTTTTTTAGCAGTTTCTCTATCACTGTTGGTTTTTGTCTTTTTTTTTTTGTTCAAAAATGTAAATTCTTGCACTTCTTTCTTGGGCGGGTTTAGTCGTAGTCATTTCACTATTAGTCCTTTTGTGCTTATACCCAGGATAATGATCCCATTGAAACTTGTTGGATCTTTCCACTTTCCAATCACCGTTTTGTTTACCTAGGAGCTTAATTTGCCAAGAATCATACGGTTCACCGCAAAATAATGAGACAATAACCTTCCCTATGATATCAGTATTGTGATTACTAGTGGAGGGGCCAGTTAAAGAACTCGTTAAATAGCCCGCCAAACAAGTGCTTTGTTTTTTGGTATTGACCAATTTATAAAACTCTAAACAGTTTTGGAAAAATCGGGACATTAAAATTTGATGTTCATAGATATTACGTTCTTGATCTTTAATACCTTTACCATTGTGTGGGAAATTGAACATTATGTAGTCTATTTTTTTATCATCAAATGAAGGAACTATTTTATTCCAAGTTGTTCTTTTGGATAATTTAAATGATTTAATTAATTGTGTAACATCTATTTGAAAAAAAATAGGAATATTCAATTGTGTTAGAAAGCAATAATTTTCTTGGAAACTATTTGGATACTTTAAAGTTAGTTCTTTAACACCACTATCATAACTTGTTACAATCAAATTTTCGGCCTTTATATATTTGTTTACAATTAATGATTTGGCAAATGAAAAATCACCTTCACCTACTAGCATGACTGTAGAATCTTCATTATCAAACGGTATGAATTTGTCTTTAACGGTTAAAGATGCTGATTTTTTAGGTAAGTTTGATGTCGAAATGATTTTGTCTGT
This sequence comes from Saccharomycodes ludwigii, assembly GCF_020623625.1. Taxonomy (NCBI): domain Eukaryota; kingdom Fungi; phylum Ascomycota; class Saccharomycetes; order Saccharomycodales; family Saccharomycodaceae; genus Saccharomycodes; species Saccharomycodes ludwigii. The sequence goes on from NC_060202.1 coordinate 1,109,608, forward strand.
GTTCTTATCTTTGGTTTGACTTTTGTTACCAGTTGTGTTGATATGTTTACTGTTATGATTATTGGTTGTTTTCTTTTCCAAATACTGGTAATTTAATAGTTGATGCTTTAAACCTTTACCATTTTTCTTTCCCTTTAACTTTCGAGCCATATTCTTAGAGGAATATATATATTTAGGTATAAATAATTATATTAAATCGATGTAGCTGGTCGTTTTTTCTCCTTTAGATTTATTTTATTTTATTCTATATTTGGGTTGAAAAGATAAAGTGCATTAAATATTAATCATAGAATGAAGAAAAAAAAAAATAATAAAAAGAAAAGATGAAACAAATCAAAATTATACGCGCTTGGTGACATCGGTATTATTCAATAATATTTATAGAGTAAATTTTCTCAAGATTTCCTTTTTTTTTGTAATTTTTAATTTTTAATTTTTAATTCTTCCTCTATAATGGATATCAGGCACCATGGGAACTTGACCTACCAAAATGGGTATGACATATGTTGTATATTTCTATTAAATCTTTTAATCGAGGCATAGTATTTTTGAATAAAGTTGTTGTGTTATTGCAACGGTCTTTTCTAATTACAACTAGCATATGAACTACTCTGCAGGATTTAACAAAAACTTCATTAATCACAATATTTATAATGTCTTGTTTGGCAATAAACAGTGAATTAGTATTTATATAAGGAATTTTATATTTTTCATACAAAATACCATGGCTTGGATAAATAGATAAACGTTCTCCAAAGTTTAGATTTAATTTGAAAATAATCAAATCGATTGCTATTATTATTAACAATTTTATGTAGTTATTGTAATGAACATCCAATTTATTAAAAAAAATTGAGGGCGAAATAAATCCCATGAGTATAGTAAATATTATTATATAAAAAAAACTTTTGGCTATGCCTTTTGACTTGGGCACAACTGATATTTCAACGTTTCCTTTGAAATTTTTTATATCTAAAACATAATTTGTATACATAGTTCCAGTGTATTTTTACTAACTGTTGTAGAGTATATTGAATAGTCAATTAGTTTTAATGTGTCTTTTTTTATTATTATTAAAAAAGTATGTTTAATATATATATATATATATATATATATATAACTAATTTTATAATAGCATGTATTCACTTTATGTTATTGTATGTATCTTTTTTTTTTTCTTAACTCAAAGGCATATTTAAAACAAAAAAAAAAAGTTTTATTTATTCCATTCGTGTTCATTTGGTCTCGCTTTTTTTATTTAATTTTTTTTTTTTTTTAATGGTGATTTTGTGAAAAATTGCGAAACATCAACGGATCTTTTCCTATGGTTACGAGGGCTACTTGAAGAAGAGGAAGGTGTAGATCTAATAGATGAACTGTCATTTTCTACTTTAACTATTAGCCCCTTGTTATCGTTTTTAACGTTACCTACAGACTTAGTAACAGGATAACATTCATACAGCTCATCATCAAATTTAGGCTCATGTAATTCACCCTTTTTAAACCAGGATTCCCAATTCTGAGATCCAGGTTCAATGATAACTGGCATTCGCAAATGCAACCATTCTAAATTTTTGGGAGCCGGCGATGTTACTATGGTAAAACTGTATGATTTTTCACCACTTTTCTTTTCATGAATTTCGTATAATCCAGCAACAAACATAATTTTCTCGTCCTTTCTTCTAACATAGTATGGTTGCTTAGTCAATTGGTGCCATTCATAATATCCGCTCATAGGAACAGCACAGTAATAGTTTTTTGATTTTGTTGTTTTCCATATTTTTGAACTGTTCAAACTTTCTATTCTTGCATTAAATGTATTATATTTTACAGGGGTTTCACTCCAAGCTGGTATTAACCCCCATCTCATGAGTAAAATTTCATTGGTATGTTCTAATAGGATGGGACAGCATTTCGTTGGTGCAATGTTATATGATTTGGTGTTATACTTGGTAGCTATCTCAAGATCATTATATCCTTTATCCTTTTTAGAATCATCATCAATTTTTGGTAGGCTTGGTTCATTTAATGATTTGTATTTGGATATTTGCTGAGGTAATTGATCAACATTGTATGATAAAGCATATCTCCCGCACATCCTTTTTTTTTTTTTTTTTTTTGTAGGTCTTTTTTCAGTCAATTATTTTATTTTTATGATTTGTTTCTGCGTACAACACAAATAGATTGAAATTTAGAATAAACTGATAGTGTTTTAATTAATGAATTAGCCTTATAAATTATATTGCTGAAATACACTTTAGGGGTATTAAGATAGCTAAAGACTTCCTTATCAAAAAAAAAAAAAGAAAGAAAGAAAAAAAGAGGGGACAAATTAAAAAAAAAAAAAAAAAAAAAAAAAATGAATGAATTGAATAAATAAATAAATAAATAGTGCAAAGTGGCTGTAGAAGGAAAATAAAGTAGCTCTTTTATTTTTATGTTTGTTATCAAATGTCAGAAATCAACTTTTACAAGATGATTCAACCTCAATGATTGAAATCTAATTAAAACTTTTATTTTTTTGATAAAGCAAAAAATAATTAAATTTTATAGAATTCTTAAACAAACGTCAAAAAAATAAAAATAAAAAAAAAAAAAATTCATTTGGTCAATGCCTTACCCTATTTATCTTTTTTTATACCATCAATGGTTCCTAAAATAACTTCCTTTTTACGATATTTTTTTAACTCCTTTTGTCTTAAACCGCCAGCAACCTTACGATCAATAGCAGGTATAGTATTCGTCATAATACCGCCTCCCATGGTTGGTCCAGAAGCCTTATTCGCTTGATCCTCTTTCACTTTTTCAGAATCATCACCATCGTAATCAAACTTGCCAATATGTTTTTCTGATATAACTCCACTTTCTTTTTGTTGATCTTCTATTCTAGCACTCTCCTTTGAAATACGAATTTGATTCATGTGTTCCTCGTGTGCCTTCCTCATATCTTCAATTTTCTTATTGAATTCATCTATTGTATCGAATTCTTTACGAATGGATACACAATATGATGTAAAGTCAGGCGGTATCTTTCTTCGTAGTACTAGCTCTATAAGCACAGGGCTTCTCTTTTCTTCCAAGGAAAACTTACTCTTTATTTGTTTTCTTGTTCTATATGGGAACATTTGAGCTATCAAGTTGAAATCGGTACCCCACATAGACAAAGCTTTATACAATGTTAATTCTTCTTTTTCAGTCCAAGCATCTGTTATTTGTCTTTTGGAATAAGAAGCGCTATTGTATAAATTTTCAAATGGGTTTTCATCTTGCCTTTCCTTATGCATATTAACCAAGTTGGCATTTGCGTGTCTATCCACGAGTGTGGAATCTTCATCAACAGCGATTTCACCATCTTGGTTAACTCGCAACTGTAAAGTATTTTGCTGTTGCTGTTGAGGTTGGTAATGTTGAGCAACCTCTAATTCTTCAGCTTCTAACTTTTCCTGCTTCTTTTTACGTTCCTCTAATTCTCTTTCATCCTCCTCATAAGTTAGCAACATCAATGGTTTAAATTCATTTTTAGCTAGTTTTCTTAAATTCCTGTTTTTTTTACGCTCTTCCAATTTCTTCTTTTCTGCAGCTACTGAAATATGGTAATTCTCACTAATCAAGCCAATAGGCAAAACAGGCTTACATAGGTCAGCCATAGTAAAAGTATTAATATCAATTTCATATTTTACGCTTTCTTCTTCAGTTAAGCCGTCGGGTATATCACCTAGTTTGGAAACAACATAGTTTAATTTACCTTTATCCTCCTTCTCCATTTTATCAGGAACAGCATCAAAATTAACATCATCTGGCGAGGATTCCCTAGATTTAGGTCTACTAATCACGCTAATTCGATTTGCAGGTCTAATTTTCATAGCTTTGGTGGAAGATGTGGCATTGGAACTATTAGAACTTAATCTGCGTCTTTTCATCGCCTTTAATTTTCTATCATTATTAGTTACAAGGTGTGATTTCTGTTTTAAGCTCACAAGTCTTCTTTGATCTTGACCTGTTGATGTAGAAAGTGCAATGGATGGTTTTCTTTTACAAGAAATGGAATCTAATCTCACGCTGCCACGCCTTTTAGCAGTACTTCCTAACGATGAAACATCGGGCATCAAATTGGTAACACTGGTGATGGCTTCTGTATTATTATTATTATTATTATTATTATTATTATTATTATTATTATTATTTTCATTATTATTATTATTAATATTATTATTATTATTTTCATTAAATTCCTTTGGTGATGCCGTTGGTGGTTGTGTTGGTGGTTGTGTTGGTGGTTGGGTTGAAGAAACTTGCGTAGAAGAGTCCATGTCTACTATAGAGTTGGTAACAACATCATTGACCTTTGATTCCTGTGATTCTACTAAAGTGTTATCGATATTGGATAAGTCATCAGGATTATTATCTTTACGGTTGCTCTCAGTAGTTATTTTCGATGGTTTTAAAGTAGGAGCTCTACGTTGTCTAATTTTTGGAGCAAACCTTGTTCCACTTTTGTTAACAACGCTACTCATTGTATATTTAAGCTATAAGTCTTTGTATTTTTCTTAGCAGTAGATCGGAAACAGAGAAATATACATATATAAAGTTTGAGACTCTGAGAGAAAATTAATAAAAGTTATAAAGAAGGATGATTAACTTTTAATATTCACAAACATACCTGTATTAAATATATATTTATATATATATAGTGGATAATAACAGTAGGAAAGGTAATTAATTATACGAACAATTGATAATTTTACACCACGTTAAAAAAAAAAAAACTTTTACTTTTTCTAAATTTTTTTTTTTTTTTTTTTTTTTATATACAGTTTCTTTTTTCCCAGTAAATAAAAAAAAAAAAACACACAGAAAATTCTGCAGAAGCACACACAAAACCACATTCTGTAATAATATTATCATTTACTGATTGAGTTTCCACATCTTTTATAACCAGAAATACAAACACGTTAAATTTTACTACTCAATTTATTTATTTATTTATTTTGAAAAGAAGCAAACAAAATAAAGAAAATAAAGTTCAGTTTATTCGGAAATCAAATAATAATACTATAATTGAACATCCAAGAATAAATAACAACGTACAATGTTGCCTATTCAAATACTGTTTTTGTTTTTCCATATTCACAATGTCCAGTAACTTACAAAAAAAAAAAAAAAAAGGTATAATAATGACCTAATATGGTTTATAACGATGATCTTCATCTTTACGACTATACTTTTTACTCTTGTGTTTGTCGTTTTTATCATATTTTTTTTTACGTTTATGTTTATCAATACCAGTCTCCTCAGTAATGTTTCTTCTCTTCTCTTCAACAGGGTTAGCATCATCGTCCATATCAACCTCAACTACTGTATTCCCAAATACTTCAATATTTTCAGAGTAATCCCAGAAGGAAGAGGGTAATTTCAAACTAGATATCCTATCATCCTTCCAGCAATTAACAAAGCCATCTTCCCCACATGTATATATCAAATTGTTACTATTGTTACCCACTGGTATAAATATATCTCTTACAACCTCCCCGTTTTGACAATTGTCTATTTCAATATGCTTAGAAGTGTTAAAATTCTCAGTTTCACTATCAAATGGAATTAATTTTATTGAGTTGTTGTTACTACCTGCTACAATTAGACCAGGATATAGATCTACAATATAGTTGCATTGCAAAGATTTCCTTAAGTCCCCAAATTCTTTTGCAGGTTTTTCATTAAGTTGATCACTTTTATCATTCAAGCTATAAATAGCAAAGGTCTCTATATGACTTAAAGCATAAATTCTATTAAATGAACTGAATCCACAGGAGTGTATACTAGAAAAATTTATGACTTGATGCAAAGCATCTTCTTCATCTTCTTGAGTTAAATCGTAAATATTACAATATCCATCAGTGCCGCCACTGCTGAAAATCATTGGATCTTGTGGATGGAATTTTAAACAAGTAATATCAGCATTATGGCTATCAAGAAAAGACCTGTACGGTGTTCCACCAAAGGCTTTTTTATGAAACATGTGAATGGACGCATCTGCTCCTACTAATTCAGTACCATAACATAATATGTTATGATCATAGGTTAATGCAGTTATGGGGGAATTTGAATTAAGCGTGGTAACAACTTCAGCTTTTGTTGGTGTCCTGATATCAAAAATTTTGACTGTCTTATCACATGATACAGCAAATAGGTTAGTCATGTCATTATCATTTGCAAAATTGATCATTCCAGTAATAGTGGAATTCCCGACTTTGGCAACTGTAGTTGATTGTAAAGTATTTTTATCTAAAACATGGCATTCACCATTGCTTAAAGACACTAACAGATTATTAACATTGTTATTGTTTGACAATGTTTCAAATTTAATGCACCAATTGTTGGATCCAAATGATCTGGAGTTAAGTAAAGAGGGCATTTTTTCTATTTTGTTTAGTTTAATTTAATTTAACTTCTAAATCCAAAGCAATGATGATAGCCAAGTAATTTCCCCTCCCCTTAGCAAATTAGCTCTAATGTTCTAAAAGTGGATATTGAAATGGAACGCAAGTTTTTAAAACAAAGAAATGAAAATAAGAATAAGTTTGTTGGCAATGTACTTAACAAAGATGGAAAAGTAACTTGACCGCAGGACATTCGGGATATCAGAATATTTTTTTTTTCTGACAAACAAAAATGACGAAATTGGAAATTTGTAAACAAAAAAAAAACCGGGGATTTTTTATGTGATAGAAAAATGCGCACATTTAGCAGAATAAGCGAGGCTTATTTGGTTTATTACACGTGTTAATTCAATTACACTAAAATCTTCTTTATCCAGAATTTAGTTCAAGTTTATTCTATTTTTCATATTCAATTTGATACATTTAATTTTTTTTTAACTTTAAAATATATATATTCATAAAAAAAAAAAAAAAAAAATAAATAAATAAAATAAAAGCATATATAATATCATGAATAAACCACCAAAGTATCCGCCAGATACAACACTGACTGTTGGATCACATCAAGTATCCGTGATTAAATTTTTATCAGAAGGTGGTTTTGCTCAAGTTTATGTCGTAAATGTTTTAGAGGGACCATCTGCCGGATTATACAGAAAAGCATGTATGAAAAGAGTTGTTGTTCCTAATAAACAATCATTAAATACTTTACGAGCAGAGGTGGATTGCATGAAATTATTGAAGGGCAATAGGCATGTTGTTACATATTTAGATTCTCATGCTTCAAGGTCCACTACCAATGCAAACACTTATGAAGTTTTTGTACTAATGGAATACTGTTCCAGAGGTGGATTAATCGATTTTTTAAATACAAGGCTACAAAATAGATTAACAGAGCATGAGGTTCTAGATATAATGAGCCAGACCACCCAAGCTGTAGCCGCTATGCATAAATTACTTCCTCCATTACTTCATCGTGATATTAAAATTGAAAATGTTTTGGTTAATGAGCAAGGTGTTTTTAAATTATGTGATTTTGGCAGTGTTTGTGGAGTTATTAGACCTCCAACCAGTCAACAAGAAATGGATTTTGTTTATAATGATATAATGCACAACACAACAGCACAATATAGATCTCCCGAAATGGTAGATCTAAATAAAAGATTACCGATTGATGAAAAAAGTGACATTTGGGCACTGGGTGTTTATTTATATAAATTATGTTACTATACTACACCTTTTGAAAATAATGGTGGTGGTGATCATGCTATATTGCAAGGAAGGTTCCAATTTCCAGCATTACCACATTATAGCGATCATTTGAAGAGTCTAATCGGTCACATGTTGAGGGTGAATCCTACAGAAAGACCAAATGTTTATCAAGTTTTAAATCAAGTTTCAAATCTACAAGGTGTTCCTTGTCCTATAACAGATTTCTACAAAGAAAGAGCATTATCGGCATTACAGAATAGCAATGGTATTAGAAATGCGCATAGTAGTACCACCACAATATCAACTGATTTCCCAACTCCAAATTCTTTCATCTTACATCAACAGCCAATGTTGGGTTCAGTGACAACGGCAGCACCGTTTTCATTTGTTAATTCAGGAGTTAACAATCCTCTGCCTTTGGCTCAACAACAACAACAGCCCTTAATTATGTCTGGAATTAATCCACAACTAAACTCTTTGCCTATTATTGCACCTCCTATTACGACATTTCCCAGTAAGATGGCCATTAATAACAACATGATACCATCCAATATTATATCAAATAATATACAAACAGGAGAGCCATTTAAGAAGCAACAAGATGCTACTATTGATCCATTCAATAAGTTGTATAACACTGCTAAAGGCATCAGTACCAAAAGTGCACCATCTACGACCACTAACACTGGAAGCTCCCTTAACAATATTAGCTCAAGCAAATTGCAACCAAGTCTCTCATTTGGTACCAATTCATATAATCCATCAATTGTGGCCACCAGTGGTGGATCATCCAATTCAACAAGTAAACGAAGTACATTATATGTTGATTCTGAAGTCCAGACGGATTTTGTTATGAATTCGAATATAAGTGGTTCTTCTTCTACAACTTCTGCCTCTTCAAATTCCTCCGACAATGAAATACCCTCCTATGTAACATTTAACAATAGAAATTTTAGCGTCAACAATGGTGGTTTGGATCAAGTTTCCACCGGTGGTAGTTTTACTTCTAGGTTTAGTCGTAAATTGAAAAGTCTAATCACAGGGGAAAGCTTACGTTCATCGAGTTCAAAGCAAAATACAGGTAATAATTTGCCGTATCAAAGTATCTCAGGAAATAATAAAATAGATCTTAAAAATAATAACACTGGTAATAGTACTAAAAGCTTTTTTAAGAATGGTGCTATTAGTCCAATAAGAAAAACGTCCAGTAATAGTAGGAAAAGTTCAATGGATCCTTCGTTCGGTTCCAGAATACCGTCTGGTGATACTGAAAAGGAAAGAGTTAAAGAAGAAAATGGCTACCATTCAAAAAGGAGGTCTGTGATTATTCCAAAAATGGATCCCCCTGCAGCAAATTCTACTTCAAAAGGGATTACTTCCATTGTTTACAATAATAAAACAAAACTTCCAAGTGATAATGTTATTGATAATAACGCTTCCTCTTCTAAATCTTTTGTTGCTCCAAAGAAAAGTAGCATTGAGCAACGTGTTCAAAACTTGTTATCTGCTCATAAAAACACATCACTCGGTGCGAGTAAAACAACCAACGGTTATGGCAAATATGTAGATCAAGGAAACCCAAGTGAGGATTCAAGGAAGGAAAGTGTTATAGTTACTCCATTAAGTGCTACAGGTAATATTGCTAATAGTAGTGGTATTAGTAGTAGTACCAGTACTAGGATCAATTATGCTGAATTGGCCAAATCTAAAAAGAAAAAGAAATTACCACCACCGAAGCCTAAAAAACCAAAGTTTTTGCATAGTAGTGGCTCCAAAAAAATCACCCTTGCAAAAAATGGAGACGTTAGGTCCGCAAGTGATACACCTAGTGAATTAGTAACTGTTGACGTGGATAAACTGGAGGAGGATTTTAAAAGAAGATTTCCAAGCACCACTATTTAAATTTTTTTTTTTTTTTCCTTCCCCTTCCCAGTCATATCCTAAATCACAAATTTAATTATTATTATTTAGCATTTGAAAATAATAAGCAATAATCTTGCACTGAAAGTAAATTTGGTTATGTATATATATTTATTTCTTTATTTTAATATTATTAATACAATACTAATGCCATTCATCCAATTAAACACCATTTTCCCTTTTTATTTTTTCTTCCTCTTCTTCTTCTTCATCGTCATCTTCATCGTCATCAAATTCTTCAAAACTATCCAATATAAAATCAGTAGCTTCATCAAATCCCTCATCAAAGACATTATTCATACCGTCACTTCTTGTTTTTAAAACCCTCCCAAATTTCTTCCTAGGTTTTGTAGAGGATAGCCAACACGAATGGTTTTTAGATGCAAAAACTAGCGAATTCTTATAATACCATTCCACCAGGGATTCATCTATCAAGGGGACAATTCCCTTTAAAGATGTTTTATCAATGAAGGAAATACAGCATTTAACTGTTTCTCTAGTGTCTATATGCCCCAACAAATGCACTAAACCGGAACACGAATCACCTATTCCCACAAAAGCAATTTTTTGCAAGTTGGGGAAATGCTGTAGATAATTATTCCATAGATATATCATTACTTCTTGTGATGCCATAATTGTGGAATAGTTATCCGTTTCAAATAACGAGTGTGGAATATTTATGTCTATATAATGATAATTCTTTTCTTTACACCATTTTATTAATTGTATGGAGTTGTCTATTATAATGGTAGTTGATGCGTTTAAAACACCAGTTAAAGGATCTGCTTGTCCCCACATATCCGGAGTATCATGAATATGAATTATTAGATCCGTCGAATCAAATATACTGACTTCTTCAACGGGCTTAAAAGTGGTTGCCAAAACAGTATGTGGTGATAGAATGAAATTTGTTGTATTTAGATTTAATAGGGGTAATGAAAAGAAATTGTATTCATCAGCCAATAACTCATATTGATGGTCTCTTATAGAATTCTGTAGGGGAAAATTTTTAGAGAGTAATTTTTCGTTGATTGGTTGTGTTTTATCTAAACATTCATTTCCGTAGGGACTACGAAAGCATTTCCAGTATTTAGATTGCTGTTGAATGACCTCTGCTACTGTTTTGATAATTTCAGGCTTAGGCACAACACTATTTTTGTTGCTGATTTCATTTGGTGGTTCACCGATTAAAACTGTTGCTACATCTAAGGCGCTTCTTGCAATAGCATCCAAATTGTAACCACCTTCTAATATAACACATAATTTGCCATTGGCCAAAGATTTTAGCATGTGGGTCATTTGCCCATAACAACTCGGTGTAACGTTACATTGACCTATAGTGTCACCATCAGCGGCGTCAAAGCCAGATGATATAATTACAAAATCAGGCTGAAATTCTTGCGCCATTGGCATAATGATTCTTTGAAAGGCATATATATACTCAGCATCACCAATACCGCCACATGGCCATGGAATATTACAATTAAACCCTTCTCCATCCTTCTCTCCACATTGGTCATGTCCACCCCACTTGGTACCTGGATAATACTTCCCCAGTTCGAATCTATGCAATGAGATATATAAAACACGATTGTCTTCATAAAATGCCTTTTGAGTGCCGTTGCCGTGATGAATATCCCAGTCTAAAATTAATATTTTCCGAACACTTTCAGGATATGCTTTCAATATTGCTTTGGCTGCCACGGCAACATTACTGAATAAGCAAAAACCGCCAGCTTGTTGTGGCTCTGCATGATGACCTGGAGGTCTAACTATGGCTAACGAATTTTTAACTTTCCCCTCGATCACAGCTTTACAAGCTTCAATTGCACCACCACATGACAACTTAGCACTTAAATATGAATCGTTGTTAAAATACACGGAATCGCCTGTCGCAGTTTTTTTCAACAAGTCCTCGCGTTCCATTTTGGGCAACGATTTAATAAAGTTTAAATGTTCCAATGTATGAACTTCCAAAATTTCGTCGTCTGTGGCTTCTCTAATCGGAATTCTCAGCATCCATTCACCGACATCATCAGTATTCTCATCAATACTTAGGCTTGGATCAACAATAAGACCATTTTCGCATAATATTTTGTAAATCCTATATATTCTTCTAGGATCCTCTGGATGAGGATCGATATATTCAAAATAAGAGGTATAAATTTTAGCGTGATATCTCATTCTAACATCGTAACAGACTCCAGTCTTTAAAGGCACATAATGTAATTTGGATTTAGTATTTTTGGGAACAATAGTTAATTTTCTTTTCTTGCGAGTGTCATTGTCGTTGTTAGTGGATATAAGGTGAGTTTCAGTAAGTTCTTTATTGACCTTACCCTGATTTTTTTGTTGTTGTTCAGAATTAGATTCTGTATCATTATTAGACAAAGAATCCATTATAAATATGTATTTTTTATATTTTTTTTTCTTTTTTTTTGTAATAAAGTTGGTTGTTTACTTTTTAAAGAAAGTTCTTTTAAGCTTTTCCCTTTCTCTTTATCTCCGTTGTTATTGATATTGATGGAAAAGATATATGATTTATAGCTAAGCTAGTGTATTTAATTTAACTTTTTAATTGATTTCTCAAGGCAAATTACTTTATATGATTACTAAAAACTGGGTTACGTTTATGATAAAAAGGTAAATGGCATGAAATAAATAGCTAAACTTGGCAAAATCTCATACAACGATAAACGAAAACATGGCAAATTAGCTTTTCTTTGCACTATTTTTTATTTTTTTATTTTTTTTTTTGTTTTTTTTTATTGTTCTTTTTTTTTTTTAACGTTAATAAAAAAAATGGAAAAAAAAATGGAAAAAAAAAATGAAAAAAAAAAGAAAAGAAATTAAAAATAGTGCAAAGAAAAACTAACAAAGGTTGGCTTAATACTTAAAGTGTGTGAACAAAATAAAGAAAAAAAAAAAAAAAAAGAAAAAAAAGAAAAAAACTAACAATATTAACATGAATCTATATAGAGATGCTACCTGGGTCTATGAAGACTTGTTAAATGCATCTAAAACTACCAAAAGAACAAGTGGCTCTTTACAAAGTATAGTTTTAAACTCATGTAAACGTTATAAATTAAAGAGTAATCCAAAACACATATTTGCACTAGTAAATTCTGTTTATAGTTACTCTGAGTTATTAAATTATATGTATACAAGATCTAAAATTGATAAAGATATACCGCTACGTAAAAAGAAGGTTGATGGTATTGATAACGTTGATACCAAAAACAAAAAGGTAAAAATTTACAGCGAAATTACATTGAAATTATTAATACATGATTTGTTTTTGTCAAAATCTAAAAGAATACAAATGGGAAAGCACCCAATCAAAGATTTTGTAATTAAACATAAAACCAGGCTAAATTCTGAATTGGTTAGATTCAAAATTAAACATAAAATATCGAAGAATGAGGATGCTAAAAATATCAACAACAACATAGATGCCTTTTCTGATATAACACCAGTTAGGTGGTTTCGGTTGAATTTAGTTAAGATAGATGATATTGAAAACTGTGTTTCTGAATTGAGGAAAAAATATATAAACAGAGTTAGTCATTGGGAGGAAATCAAGGATAACACCGATATATATTATGATGAATTTATTCCAAATCTATTTGGAGTTTTGCCATCATCGAAACTAACTTCTCATGAATTGTATAAGAGAGGTAAGATTATTATTCAAGATAGAGCCTCATGTTTCCCTGCCCACATTCTGAACCCAAAACATAACGATATTATTATTGATTCATGCTCTGCACCAGGTAATAAAACCACCCATATAGCTTCTTATATTTTTGGCGATACTCATGGACCAGCTGTTAATGAAAAAAACAGCGATCCATCGTACCAAATTTTTGCATTTGAAAAAGATGCAGAACGTGGTAAAACGTTAGCAAAAATGTTAAGAATTGCAGGATGTGAAAAATTGGTTAAAGTCAATATTGGTGATTTTACAAAGTTGGCCACCCCACAAGATTATACACAGGTTACTGGATTTATAGTGGATCCAACATGTAGTGGTAGTGGTATTTTTGGCAGAAAAATAGTTGACAAATTAAATAAAGATAAGAGAGACAAGGAAGGGGAGGAGGGGGAAGAGGAGCAGGAGCAGGAGCAGGAGCAGGAAAGTATTGACTCCAAAGATGAAATAGAAAGAAAAAATAGATTAATTAAATTATCATCTTTTCAATTTGAGATTGTAAAATATGCATTAAGCTTTCCTAATGCAAAGAAATTAGTTTATTCAACTTGTTCTATTCATCCAGAAGAAAACGAAAGAGTGGTTATAGATTTATTATTAGATAAACAAGTTAAAAAGCAAGGCTGGAAATTACGGCCAAGAAGTGAAGTTATCCCTGATTGGCCACGCAGAGGATTATTGCAGGAGTTCGAGCAGGTTTTCCCCAAAGATGAAGAAGCAACTGCCTTAGCAGAAAGTTGCATCAGGGCTTTGCCTAAAAAAGATGGTGGCATAGGTTTTTTTGCCGTTTGTTTTGAAAGAAACTAGTCATTTACATTTGCAATTTATATATATATAAGTGTATATACCTACAAAAGTGCCTTGACCATATAAAATTGTACATTACAAATATTACTTATTCCCCCTTTTACAATTTTGATATAATATCATTAGTAACTTCTTCGGTAGTAGATTTACCGCCCAAATCTGGAGTCTTGATTGTGTTTTCAACTGCGTTAGCGTCCACAGCCTTCTGGATTTTATTAGCTGCATCTGGGTGACCCAAGAATTCTAACATCAAGGCAGTAGATCTAATTGTAGCAACTGGGTTGGAAATACCCCTCCCAGCAATATCTGGAGCAGAACCATGACATGGTTCACCAACAACGAAGTCTTTACCAACATTGGCACTTGGTACAACACCTAATGAACCAACCAAAGCAGCAGCACCATCAGATAAAATATCACCGTATAAATTTGGTGCAACAATCACATCAAAGCATTCTGGTTCTCTGAACATTCTGTAAACCATACTGTCAACAATTTGCTCATTGTAACCAATCTTGGCATACTCTGGCTTAGATTGATAAACTTCTTTACAAACTTCTCTAAATAACCCATCACTTTGAGATAAAACATTAGACTTATGTGTTACAGTTAAAGTACTTTTTCCCTTAATAGCATATCTATTTAAGGCGATTTGTAAAGCAATAGTGGCAATGTTTCTGGTGGCCTCTTCACTGATTCTTTTAATAGCTTCGCTGACACGCAAACCAGTTTTTGGATCAGTAAAAGTACGTTCTTCCTTGATATACAAATCTTCGGTGTTTTCTCTAACAATAACCATGTCTACTGGTCTATCACCGGTACCGGCAACACTCTTAACTGGACGAACATTGGCATATAAACCTAATTTCTTTCTTAGGGCAACAATAGGAGAGGAGTAGCCGGCAACTTTAACAGTTGGAGATTGAACGGCTCCAAATAAGGCACCTTGGCATTGGCTTTTTAAAATGTCGATTGTTTCATCAGGTAAAGCTTCACCCGTTTTTTGGAAAGTGGCCCACCCAGCTTCTAAGTCGATAAATTTGAAATTTAAGTTGGTAGATTCAGAGATTTTTTCCAATATTTTCTTACCAGCTGGAATAACTTCTTTACCGATACCGTCACCTGGAATCAAACCAATGGTTAAAGTTTTAGAACCTGTGGTTGAATAGGAAGCGGTTTTTGTTAAATGCTTAAGGGAATTTCTAACAGTTGAAGATAGCATTTTTTTTTTTGTATGTATGTGTAATTTGTGGAATTAATTGTGTTTATCCTTTTGATTATAAACTAATAGTAACAATTAAGTTATTTTTTAATGATAAGGAGGATGAGAAGAGACTGAATTGAAATGTTTCCTTTTTTTGAATTATATATTACAAACCTATTTATTAAAATTTGATATACTTGAAAAAAAAAAAAAAAATAAATAAATCTGAGATAGAACGAGCTATATATATATATATATAATGCTTAATAGAAGAAACAAAGTTGTTATTAGCTGATTTAATATGGAATTGTGTTAAAGGGTTTATTTATAAAACAACGAGTAAAAATATAAATAAATCACTTGTTTTATTACCACTGCAACCTTCCTCTCTTTTTTCTTTTCTTGCCGTATAATAAAATGGAAATTTTAATTCCATCGGAATTTAATTCAATTTAATTCAATTTTTTTTTTTTATTTTTTTTTATTTTTTTTTTTTTTTTTATTTTTTTTTTTTTTAGTCCAAATATCTCGTTCAAAAACCTTTTCCTTTCAAACACCCACACCTTTAAAAAAAAAAAACAAATTAAAAAAGAAACGACAAAAAAGAAACGATAATTTTTTATAGTATCAATCCCGTTCTATACTCAATCACATTTGATTTCATCCCTTCTCCCTCTCTCTCTCTATATACTATAATAGAACTACCCCATTCTTTTCAATAATTCCAATTTAATATTCAAATCATTTCCAACTCTACAAAAAGAAAAAAAAGAAAAATACAGTGTGATATTAATGTCGATACTAAATGCTAATATCTATAAATCTAATTTCGATACTACTGCTGGACTATCTGTTTCAGAGAGTACTTTTGAAGAAATCCCATATTATGAACAAACCATTAAGGACATCATCGATGGAAATAAATATACATGTATGATCTGTACAGTGGAAATGGATCCCTACTGTCAAATGTATAATTGTCCAAAATGTTATAGAGTTTACGATTTCGAATGCATAAAACAATGGGCTACAAAATCAATCAAGAAAAACACTCTTGCTGTTGCAAATAACAATAACACAGACCATCAATCACATCCACAAGGCTGGAAATGTCCTAATTGTTACTATGTGTCCAAAAGGTTTCCTAAAGAGCCCACGTGTTGGTGTGGCAAAAATATTAAACCAGAACCAAATGTTTTGAGTCCGAATTCCTGTGGCCAAACCTGTGAAAATAAAGCACATTGTGAACATGGGTGTATGAAAACATGTCATTTAGGTCCACATCAATCTTGTTCAGTTATGATTGATATATATTGTAATTGTGGATCTGAAAGTAAAAAAATATTGTGTTCCTCCTTAAATCCCAAATCCTCAAAAAATATGTCATGGGGGGGAAATAGAAAATTTAATTGTGGCAAAAAATGCGGGTTGTTAATGCCTTGTGGTGTTCATTATTGTGATAAGATTTGTCACTCGGGCCCTTGTGGTAAATGTACTCAACTTATTTATGATAAGGGCAAGGGTTTAATAAAATGTTACTGTGGTCTAGAAAATAAGTCCCAAATTACGTGTAGTGATATTAATGTTATAGGTAGTTCCAAAAATTGGGTTGGAAGCTTTGCCTGTAATAACAAAAGATTTTTAAAATACGATTGTAATATCCACGAATATTGTGTTGGCTGTGAGCCAGTTCCCAAATCCAACAAGAAAATTCATTGTCCATATTCTCCTGACATTTTAAAAGCTTGTCCCTGTGGTGCTACGTCTATTCCAAAACAAAAAAGAACCAATTGTACTGATCCTATTCCTACTTGTGAAAATGTGTGTGAGAAACCGTTGAAATGTGGTAAGCATAAATGTCCGTACACTTGTCACAATGGACCATGTATGGATCCATGTTTAATTATTGAGAAAACAGCGTGTGCTTGTAATTCGAAAACTTTTTTGACCCCATGCGGTTATGAAGCGACACCAAGTTGTACTATGAAGTGTGAACAACTAATGTCATGTAAACGGCATCATTGTAGAAATATTTGTTGTGAGGGGAAACCAGCTGCTATAGAGCGTGCTAAACACCCAATATTCAATAAAAATTTAAAAAATGACGAGAGTTTGGTGGAAGCTGTTCATATTTGTTTAAAACCGTGCAATTTAAAGTTATCGTGTGGCTTGCATTATTGTCAAAGAAAATGTCATCCGGGAAAGTGTCCACCATGTTTAGAAAGTGATTCGAATGATTTGGTGTGCCCTTGTGGGAAAACAATTATTCCTGCACCGGTTCGTTGCGGTACCAAATTGCCGACCTGTTTATTTGATTGTTTAAAAGTTGGTACAAATAGATATGGTTGTAATCATAAAATACCACCACATTTATGTCACGAGGGTGAATGTCCAAAATGTACACATAGCGTGATTAAAAAATGTAGATGTTATAGGCACGAAAAAATACGTACTTTATGTTATCAAACGGATGTAAGTTGTGGGAAACAATGTTTGAAACCATTGCCAAATTGTCCTCATAAGTGTACTAAGATTTGTCACACTGATTCATGTTTACTTAATTGTTCAATGATTTGTGGTTTGACTAGGGAGTCGTGTGGCCATAAATGTGTTGCCAAGTGTCATGGTAACAAGCCATGTGACGAGGTTGGTCTAAACTGTGAAAAGTTAGTTGATAAAACTTGTCCGTGCGGTAGAATTAAATCTTTACAAGTGAAGTGCTTTGAAACTAAATGTTTGCCCCCAATCAACTGTGATGAAACTTGTGCTGCATTAAAGAGAAGATTAGAATTAAAAAAGGCTTTAGGTTTAGATCACAGTGCCACTAATGGTGTTGTTGTAACTGCTTCCACAACCTTTGAAGATTTGAATTTGCCACACACTGAGCAAGCTCTATTGATTTACCATAAACAAAGTGCCTGGTGTAACGAAATCGATAAAACATTAAAAAATTTTATTTCTGAAAACACCAAAATGTCGTTCCATTTCAAACCCATGAAAGCCCCACAAAGATTTTTTATTCACGAATTATGTAAAAGTTATCAACTTTATTCGGAATCGCAAGACTATGAACCTAAAAGGTCAGTTTTTGTTAAAAAAAATATTGAAAATGGGAATATAAAAAGCGTTTCTCCCATAATAAGTTTGGAAGAATCTTACAAAGTATACTCCAATTTTAGAGAACAATTGAAAAAACTAAAAATCCAATACCATGAAGCAAACGTTTCTAAAGAATTTTACAATTTACCGGCACCTGAACCTGCCACAGTTGCTATTGGTTCGACCAAATATAATTGTATTGTAGTTCAATGTATGAATGATTCTATTAATAAAAAATGTAATATTATGAATATCCAAGAGATTTTTGATAAGTTTTTAAGATTTTCACTAATTGGTGGTATGGATTATTTTGAAAGTCTGTATAAAAGTGAACGAAAGTGTTATATTGTTAAACCCATAAGAGAAATGAATGAAAATATTGAAAAGGATATGAAAATGTTATTGCCACATATAACCAAATCATTACACAATAAGTATGGTGAGCATTCGGTGGTTCTCGGGATGGGTAAAGTTGATCAAGATGCTAATAATACAATCATTATTTTTGAAGAACAAGGAATGGAACAACAAGAGGATGTTCATTCGAAGACGAGTTAATTAATTGCATATTTGATCTTTTTTTTTTTTTTTTCTATTTTTTATATTTATTTCTTTTAAAAGGAATTAGTTGGAACAATGAATGAATGCTAGATTTGTTTTGCTTTGACAAGTAAAGACAAATAATTTGATCGTTTATAGTAAAAGTTGGAAACCAAGAAATATACTCTGACACGTGAACTGTTTAATAAATGGTTAGAAAGGAAAGCTCTGCCTAATAGGGGTTTAACAAAGGAATGGGAAACCATAAAAATCAAAAACAAAAATTCATTTTATTATTAATTTTTCAATTCTTATTTTTAATTATGTTCTTTTTTTTTTTTTTTTTTTTTTTGTTTTTTACTTTTCTTTCTTGATCATCCGTTTATTTATTCATTTTTTAATGCGTAGTGTTCTTTAAACATTCATATATATGAACATTGTAATATCTCTAAATTGCGTTTTTACCTATTGAAATGGAGAGACATGTAATATAGTATATATATATATATATATATTTTTTTTTCTTTTGTTTTGAAATAAACTTTTGTAGACATAAAAAGAGAAAAGAAAAAATGGAAAAGGACACAGAAGCTGATAGTTTTTTTGCAAATTTCTTGGATATAGTTCCAAGTAGAAAAATAGAACATCTAGGTACTACAGGGCTAGAATTCAATGGACAACTATCGCCAGAATTAAAGATATATGAAGATGGAGGAGGTTTAGGTTGTGGTGGTAAAATTTGGATTGCTGGTGAGTTGCTGTGTGAATATATAATGGAACATAAAGTTAATTTCAATGTATATGATAAGGTAATTGAATTGGGCAGTGGAACTGGTATCGTTGGTTTGCTACTAGGTTTAATGAACAACCAAGGTTTGTGGATAAATGATAAATACAAAGAAGAACAGAATTCGAAAAAGGTATATGTTACTGATATTACCGAATTAGTACCGTTAATGGATAAGAATGTCAATTTAAATAATGTGGGAAATGTTGTAGAAGCTGCTAGCCTGGAATGGGGTGAGCCAGTTGAAGCAAAATTTAGCGCCGGTTTGGACTTGGTCTTGGCTGCTGATTGTGTTTATTTGGAAAAGGCATTTCCGTTACTAGAAAAAACACTTTTGGATCTGACAAGTGTGGATAAACCACCAATGATTCTAATGAGTTATAGAAAAAGAAGAAAGGCAGATAAACATTTTTTTATTAAAATTAAAAAGAATTTCAAAGTAATAGAAATTAAAGATTTCAAGAATTTTGCCCAGTATCTGAAACAGAGAACGCATTTATTCCAACTGATTAGGTTAAATAGATAATACCGCTATTATCTGTACTTAAGTACCTAGTTTTATTTAATTTTTTTTTTTTTTTCTTTTCTTTTTTTTTTCATAAACAAAATATAAAAAATAATTATTGACTATTATTTATCTCATGTTATAATATATATGTGAACGAGAATAAAAATAAAAATAAAGATAAAATAGCGTATATACATGATTTGCTATCGACAGTAGTGATATTTGGACAAAAAGTGAAGGAACATGTGTGTATTTATATTAAATTAAGTTATACGTGAAAAACTATAAAGCCAATTCCTCTTCATCTATGGCATCAGATTGTTGTTTATCACCCAATTTGCCATTGCTATCATTAAAAGCAGCAGCAGATGGATTGGAGCTTTTAGCTTCTAATAATTGAGTCTTTCTAATGGCCTTCTTTTCCCAAGCTTTAATAACATCTTGTTCTTGTCTGAAACCGGTTTCAATGGCACTTTCCTTAAAAACACTGCCCATCATTATAGCCTCTTCTAAAACAATTTGATTATTAAGCTCCTCTTCAATCCTTAGTTTGTAAAATTCAAATCTTGCTATATCGTAAGCCTCTTTTAAATCCTTATTCTCATTTTTCAACAAATATAAAGTTCTTTGGACAACGCTTTCACCATCTAAAGGTTTACCTAGTTGTTGTATTGAACTCCAATCATATTTAGAAATATCAACTGATAAATTTTCAATTAAAACTTTAGGTCTGGATAATTCCCATGGATGCTGGTCATAAAATACAGTCCTTAACTTGTCTTCGAAAAATTTCAATTTAACAGGTTTATATAAATGTTTAGTGCTTTTGTGTTTATCAATAGAATTAGGTCTGGTTTTAAAATATCCCTTGCTGGTAATGGTATTTAATTTATCTAGACAGGTAACGTTATCCTGATAAGCTGGTTTCCCGGTGGAAGGATTATCATTTAGTCTTGGAATACGAGTGAATTGTTTGGTTGGTGGGATATTAGCAACAATGTCATACCATTGTGGTTTTTTAGTGATTATTCCACTTGCTAGGTAATCTGAAGTACGTTGTAAAATGTTAACGGCGTCTTTCTGGATCTTCATGTTTAAAAGATTGTTACTTGGTTTTTTTTTTCTTTTTGTTGTTGTTGTTGTATTTTTTTAATATGATTTTGACATGGATTGATGTTTAAAAATGAAGCAAAAAGAATGGAAATGAAAGAATTAAAAAAAAAAAAAAAAAAAAAAAAAATTTTTTTTATTTATTTTTGTTTTCTTTTTCTTTTCGTAGTTAGTTATTTTTTTTCATAATTTATACCAAAATGTTTTAAACTCTCAGTCGCTTTCACTTGCTATGTTTTTTACTTTTATTTTATTTTATATCATTTTTTAAGGACATTGGACAAAAAGTACCACCACCACCAACAAAAGCAAAAAAAATAAAAAAAAAAAAAAAAAATGAGTGCTCTATTTAATTTTTATAGTCTATTAGAAGTTTTACTGCTATTAATTTGTACTTCAACCTATATATATATCCAGTGGCCTTCTATATTCAATAGATACAAAGGAAACGGTGTCTTGGGTATATTTTGGAAATTTGCACGTATTGGTGAAAGGGCCTCCCCTTATGTTAGTCTAGCATGCTTAATAATGGCTGTTAATCAATTTTCAAGTTAATGTTATTATATTGTTTTTATACTATATCTAAAAAGAGGTAAGAAGTAGAGAATCTTTCCTCCTTCAATTTGTAATTTAATACAAATTTATTTCACGTTACGTATCTATTATACAAAAAAAAAATACAGTTTTACTCATGTTATCTAAATTCATAAATTTCATTCATACCGTGGGTCAGAACGGCTGCTCTTTGGCTGCCCACAATCCTACTCAAGGATAGTCCATCAAATTTAGAATAAATGCATCTAACATTACTTATATTAGCATCACAAACCTCTTGGAAAATACTTGTTCCAATAAATCTAACAACTTCACTATAAAACTCAGGATCAGTTGGGGGTTTGTAAAAGATAACGCTCTTAACACCATTTAATTCATATCTTCTGTAATAATGTAATCTTTCAGTGTATAAAAGAACTTTAACTTTCCCCCTTCTGAATCTATTTCTTGCCTTACTCAAATGACTTTGAGAAGCATATTCATCAATATGATCAAACAAAAGTGGAACATTTTCCTTTATGTAATTTCTTAAACGAATATAATCCGAATAATCTGGTATATAAATCAAAATACCGTCCTCATACCCTGTACTCTTAACAATCAATTTGGGAATAATAACATTGGTGAAATACTTGAATCTATAATCAGGTTCATCAATAGTATCATTATCCTTGATGAGTTTAGAAGAGTTAAAATCAAACCTTTGAAAAATCTGACGTATTTTAAAACCAACATGTGACAAAGCACATTCATCGGCATCTATTTTCTTGTAGGTTTTAAATTTCCCCCAGATATTGTTGCAGGCACGATTAATTAATAGATTGGCGTTTGGAGTTATATATTTAGTAAAAATCAAAGTTTGTCTAAAGAGTTTGGCTAGATCATCGATATACCACATTCTAATACGGCTGAAATCCATATTTTCATGTTGTTCTTTGGGTATATTGTTGGTATTTTTCATCATCAAAGAATATAAATGGTCAAAATTTTGCAATTCCAGAACGTGTAGTTGATCAACAATTAATAATTCAATAGAACTTAAGAAATCATCGCTATTTTTCTTGCCTCTTCTTGTCTTGTACTTGGAACCATTTTTCCCCTTTCCCTGTTGCTTGTCATCTTCTTTTTCTGCCGAATTTGTGGATTCAGACTGTAATAATAAAAATAGACCCAATGGAGAAGTAACTATAATATCTGACTGATAGAAATTTGCATATAACTTAATGGCTTTTCTAGTAAATTTCAAACCTAAAATAAAAAAATCATTAGAATTCCCCTTAAACACTTGTTGAAAAGATTTTGGTTTGGATTTATTATATGGTGAACTTTCAGAATAAAATTGGTCCTGAAATTTGGAACGTTTATCAATCTGATCTATACCGGATTTTCTAATAATATTAGTAATAATCTCATATGCTGTGTTTCTGGTTGGTGCTACAATTAATACTTTTGGTCTAGTGAAACCTTGATCCAATAACTCCAACTCTGGATTATCTTGTGATTTAGAGTTGTTTTTCAAAATTTTGTCTCTTGTTTTATAAATATGGTTCAACGCATGTAAAGCGTATAAATCTCTATATTGCGACTCTTGACCATATGTATCGTACTGGCACAACAGATCATTGTATTGGAAAATGGGATCAACAATGTTTTTTTGAAAATCTGTTAATTCATTGGAAGAAAAATAAGTAGTACTATTAGCAATCTTCAATTTTTGTTTAATGACATATGGATTTAATGATTGATATCTTTTGGGTGGTACAAAAGTTTTTTTCTCTTTGTTTTCTGTTTCTTTTCCATTTTCTTCTTCAATAAAAGAAGTGTCGGGTTTAGAAAAGAGTAATGTTTCTTTGTCACTAATAGGAATTTTAATAGAAACATTCTTAATTAGTCGATTTTGTATCTTTGAATTTAGTTCAGTTAACATATGTTCGTTGTATGTATTGAAATGTAAATTGAAAAAATCAGTATTTGTTTCATCATCATCATCATCATCATCATCAATAGGTTTGGATTCAACTTCACGTTCGTCATAACTAGAGTTATTATCTTCTTCCGCATCAATTGCATAACCATCTTCAATTGCTTCTTCCAATAATTCATGCTCACTGGCTATGCGAGGTTGTTTCTTTTGCTTTTGGTTGTTGTTTTTGATTTTGTCACTAAAATCACCATCTTCTTCGTTTTCTGTGTTTAACAATGTTAATAATGCATTGTACACTTTCGTAGGTCTATTTTTGTCAGGTGATTCTTCGCTTTGGTTGGCCACAGCCTCTGTTATAATATGTTCTTCCTTTTCATCGGTATTATTGTCAACATGTTTAATTTTAGTTTTTTTTGAAGAGGTATCACTATTAAGATCATTATCGGAGGTAAGAGTATATTCTGTATCATGATGCCTTTTACCGCTTCTACGTATGGTTCTTAATTCCTTCCTACCATATTTTGATGACATTATGGTTTTTAAGTAACGTGCTTTTTCTTCCTTGCTTCTTCTTTTTTTTTTTTTACCTTTTATTCTTATTGGTAATGAGAGTGTTCTACGTAACTTTAAAATTTATTTATTTATTTATTTGGTTTATTTTTTTTTTTTTTTTTTTTTTTTCCTTTTGTTATATGGAAGATACAATATTAAGAATTTTAAGAAAAGAAAGAAAGAAAGAAAAAAGAAACGTGCTTTTCTTTTATTTTATTTTTGAAAAGCAGTCGCTGTTTACCGACAGAGTCCGAAATTAGAAGTATTTTAGTTATCCGTAGCTATGCGATTCTACTGTGGACACATCACGTGTATTATTCAAGACTGAATTTAATAATAAGTGAAAATTACTGTGGGAATTATCATTTTATAATCTACATTTTTTTTTTTTTTTTTTTTTTTGAGGTTCTTGTAAAAAATATTGAAGATTTCCCTCTTTTTGTTTTTCTCCGTTGAAAAGAATCTTTTTTTTGTCTTTTGTTTTATTTTATTTTATTTTATTTGCTTTTCTTTTCTTTTCTTTTCTTTTCTTTTCTTTTCTTTTCTTTTCTCTCCGTCCTTTCCTTTGTTTTCATCAAATTAGAAAAAAAAAAGAGAGATACAAAACCCTTCTTTCACTATTAATAACAATCACAATTCATTATAAATAAAATACAATTAAAAACAAACATCAGTTATTAATCAACCCAAGATATTCAAACAAAAGAATAAGAAAAAAAAATAAATCAAATGTTATCTAATAGTATTTGCCAGAGTCTTAGGGTATTAATTACAGTAGCCTATTTAATATTCCTAATATTAACTATACCCATTTCTTTCCAGGTTGGTGGAGTATCCTGTGGGTTGGCATTTACAGTTACCCTATTCAATTTATATTTTATATCAACAACAATAAAATTAAGATTATTTGATAGTAAAAGTACCAACAACTTTTATCAAATTTTGTATTATTTACAACACCTTTCTATCCCATCCTTGCTTTTCATTTTCATTAATATCTACAGCGAGAACAAAAATATCACCACCAATAATAATGAAACTATTTTCTCAAAACTTTGGTCTATTTATTTGAAATTTTCGGTCATTCCCTGGAAATTTGTTTTAATTCATTCAACACCGTATTTTACTTTATTGGAAGGCATATTTACCATTTTAGCTATTCAAACCATAGGCCAGGCCTATAAATGGTTAAATAGACCATCAGCTGCTGCTCTTTCTACTGTCCCAAAAGATAATCACAACAAGGGTAGTGATATAATTAATCATAGCAACCGTACTGATGATAAAAATAGGAATAATAGTAGTGATAAAGAGTTACTGCTTTCTTCTAATACCAATAATGAAACTGTTTTGGAAGAAGGTGAAGAGGAAAATTTTATTAAAAATAGCGATATCAAAGAAGTTGATTATGAATTAACTAAAAGCATTAGCAGAAACAGTACCGCCGATCAAGATAATATGGATCTTGATGATGATGGTGATGATGATGATGATGATGATGCATCTGTTTCCGATTCGGATAGTATAATCAGCAGCAGCTCAACCAGTGCTGATAAAAGTTCTGCATGGAGCATAGCGGGTTTAATGTTTAGTGCAGGAATAATCACATGTTCACTCTATTATTTATATAAAATATATGCTACACCCAATTTTAACCTAAGTGTAATCGAGGCAACTTTGGTTGGTTTTACATTCAGCTTAGTTTGTGGGATTGGATTATACGGAATCATCAGTAGTAAAGGCTCATCTGTGGAAAGTTCTCTTTTATTCGCCTATATCATAAGATGTATCTATGAAATTAGCCCGGAACTAAGCGATGTTGCAATGAGTGGTATTTTACAAGTAATTCAGGATTCTTGGCAGCAAGTTTCTATATCTGTTGATCTTCCGTCCATATTAACCTCCTATTATTCTGTATCAGCTAGTACATTGTCACCATCTATAGTAGTTGGCGGTCATGAACTTATAGATATGTTTACTAATACGGTCCGAAATATTATTAAGGAGGGCAAGTTTTCTACAACGGGTAACAATACCACATTTTCCAATACAATGTTTGCTACAGTTTCCAATCACTTGAAATTTTTCTATCAATATTATATTATTAGGATATACACATATATACAAATGTTTACAACGAGGTTATTCCCCAGAAGCTTAAATGGTATAAGTAAGATATTCTTCAAAATGGCCAAAGAAAGCATAACGCCTGCAATTTTAATGAATTTAACGTTTAGGTTATTAGTCTATTATTTAGCAACAAGAATTATACCAGTAATACAAAGAAAAAAACAGCAAGAATTTGCCAAATTGCAGTTGCAATTGCAGGAACAACAGCAAGAAAAATTTGAAGATGATGACAGCGATGTCGATATATTTAGTAGTAATAATAATAGTTCTGGGATTACTTCCAATGACAGCAATGTAGAAACGGTGATAATAAATCAGGAAGAAGGCGAAGCCAAAGAATTAAGGATACGGCAATGTAAACCTAATAATAGCATACCGAGTAATAACAGTGTGACATCCTCTTTTTCTATTATGAATTTAATATATTGGTATAGCCCATGCATTTTAATTGCAATGTACACGCATTTGATAATTCAATATTCTAAAAACACTGATATAGATAAAACCTTTTGTATATGGGGATGTTTTGGTGCTAACACCTCTTTACAGAACAAAAGCGACAAGATTATCATAGATTCTTGGGCCTTTTGGAATTGGTGTAATATATTTTGCTCATTGTTGTTATATGCTTTAGAGTTGAAAAATTAAGTTTTTTTTTTTCCTTTTTTTTTTTTTTTTTCCTTTTTTCCTTTTTTTTTTTTTTTTTTTTTTTTTTTTTGATATATATATATATATATATTATATACTAGCTGCAACCAAGTGACACAACCCATATTTGTATACAATAAAACGTCTATCCTCTCTTTTACATTATCGCACTTCCGATACATGTTAGTAAGTACTCACCAGCTTAAAGTTCACTGCTTTAAACAAATTAGTAGAGTACTTGCGAGTAATTGATTAGCACACTTATATAACCAAAGTTCCTAATTGAAAACTCATTTTTTTTTTTTTACAACTTTAAAAATACAAAAGATTTAAGACAAAAATAAAAAATAAATCAGAGTTAAATAATAGCAAGTCTCGTCCTTATCTAAAAATATAGTTTGATTGTTCTTAGACTCTGAGCTTGACTCTATGTTGCATTGAAAATCTCATCACGTTTATTCATTTATTTATTTTAAAAAAAGCATGGTATAACAATTAACAAATTATAACACTAGTGTTTAAAAAAAAAAAAAATTAAATTAAAAATAAAATTGTTCAGTTCGGCACATGTGACTATGCATGTATAGCGTAGTTTATTATAATAATTTCAATTATAATATGATACCTATAACAAACTGTAATAAAGTAATAATAATATTATTATTTTGAAGTCCATGGACCAAAGAAAATAAGCTCCATTGAGTTAATCCATTGAGTTGCAGAGTACTAATGACTATACAAACCAAATGAATCAATCGTCATAACTATGGTTTAATCAAGTTTTAATTGATCAATACCGAAAGGGTAATAAATAACCTGTACACTCCAAACACTTTACTATTTGAAGAAGGTAACAAAAAAAATACATATTAAATATATATATTTCTTGTTATTGAGTTGATTTAAAAACTATGTTCTAAAAATTAGGAGATAAACAATATTAATACTGCTCACCCTAGCATTAAAAGACAAATGAATTTTTAAATCTCAATACGATTTCCGCATATGAACCCGGTGGGAGACTTTCAACCCAAAGCTAGTAATAGTTAAAACTTTTCATAACTTTATAGTGTAAGCTTCGAATAGACGATTCTTAAGGTCATGGACTTGAGGCCATTCGTAAAGCTATGAGAAGATTAAAAATTAAGAATGTACATGTTCGAAAGGAAATTTAAAACATCAAATTGTTGTATAAGGACATAAAATGTGTGTCTATATATATAATTTATAAAACTTTTATAAAAAAAAAAAAAAAAAAAAATTAACTAAAAATAAATAAAAATAAAAATTAAAAATGTAAAAAAAAAAATTGATTTTGAACGTTCATATAAAAAACGTTTAGGGCATTTTTTTTTTTTTTTGTCTTATAATCTAAATCATATTTCTATTAATCGAATTTTGATTACAAGTTGGAAAAAAAAAAAAAAAATAAAAAAAAAAAAAACTCCTTAATTATGAATGTATATGAGCCTTCATATAATAACCGACAATTTAAAAATCAAGACCAAAAAAAGGAAATAACAAAATTGTCAATATTCTGCTGTAACAAATATACAAAATATGTCTGCCAGTTATTGGACCTCCACTCAAAGGCATAAATGGACATTTACCAAACAACAATTAGCAAGAGAGAGAAGTAGGTTATGGGCATTAGAAAGTCAACTATTTCCACAAGGTTTAACAATAACCATGGTCAACAACAGTAGTAATAGTACTGCTAATGATGCCAATAAAGGCCTAAATAATAATACAAATAGTGATTCTACCTCTATCACCAATAATAGTAACAATAATAATAATAATAATAATAATAATAATAATAATAATAATAATAATAATAATAATAATAGCACTAGCACTAGTACTAACAACACAACCCCAAAAATAATCACCAAAAATATTTCCATATTAAGTAAAGATTTGCATTATGATAGAGATTATAATTTAAGAATATATTCCTATTTTTTGTTGATGAAATTAGGCAGAAGATTAAATATAAGGCAATATGCCATTTCGACAGCAAATATATATTTATCACGTTTTTTGTTAAAAGTATCGGTCAGAGAAGTAAACATATACTTACTAGTTACCACCTGTATATATTTAAGCTGCAAAGTAGAAGAATGCCCTTTACATATTAGAACATTAGTTAATGAAGCTAGATCACATTGGCCTGAATTTGTGCCATCTGATCCCACAAAAGTTACTGAATTTGAATTTTACTTGATTGAGGAATTGCAGAGCTATTTAATAGTGCATCATCCGTATAATTCCTTGGAACAAGTGACAAAGGTGTTTAACGCTGGAGATGATGAAGTTTGCAATAGGTTAAGTACTGATGATTATCAAAATGCCTGGTCTTTAATTAATGATAGTTATATAACGGATGTTCATCTATTATATCCACCACATATTATTGCAATTGCATGTCTATATATCTCTATAACCGCCAAGAATAACACAGTTTCCAACACACCACTAGTGAGTAAGTTTGAACTTTTTTTAAGTGAGAGTATGATTGATTTAGATGAATTAAAGGAATGCATTGAGGAAATGTTACGATTATATGACCATTGGGAGAAATACAACGAACATTGGATTAGGTATTTGTTATATCATGTGTATTTGGTTAAAAGATAGGATGCATGTATTATTTCTTCAAAAAGGGAACTATTACTGGCTCCTGTCGTACCATGAGGTTCTATCCCCGTGTGATTCTCTACTGTTTCTAACTTGCATAAAAGGGGATTGTGGAATTAAAACTACTCAACTGGCCATTTTAATATGCGAGGTAATAGACCTAAATAGTACCTAGAAATGAATGTATCGGCTAGGTTAAAGAACGAAACAAATCATACAGTAAATATAATTTGCTGCAGGTTTACTGCGGATTGTAGATGGATTTGTTATTATGAACTACCAATTAGGAAAACAAAAGGTTCAAAAATAATTATTGTTATCTAATAGTATTATACGACCTTAATATTGCATGCAAGAAAGTAAGAAAGAAAGAAAGCAAGCAAAAAAAAAAAAAAAAAGTTTTCCACGTAGGATATTATTAAAAAGCGTCGACCCAAAATTAAAGAAACGATCAAGAAATTATCTATTTATTATTGGTAAAAACTTATGGATAATGGTCACCTTGCAAGTGTCTGAAACACTTATTAAAGAATTCTATATCTAAGTTCCTTTGGAAAGTTTTAAATATCATTATTGTATTTTGACATTTTTCCCTTAATAATAGATGCAGGTTTACACTTAGTAATTGTTATTATATGCGTATTATTCATCTATTGGAGTTGGTAGGTAAAAAAGTGTGTTATAGTACCATGAAATGATATTTAGATTTGGCTAACATTTGCAAACACACATAAGCGTATATATAGATATAGTTATAGATATTGATTAAGTGAATAATTTTGAGTAAAATAGCATATTTCAAATAAATTATGATATGTATGAATATTAAAGTGAACCCGGGAAGCGTGGGATGGGTTTCCCGGTGAAACTGCATCTAAACTATCGGATATAAATAAAGTGTTGTTGTTTTAATAATATAAACTTTTAACTTTCCAAGGCAACATTTCTGTGGAAGCAATGATTTAAACGTTGAATTCGGTAATATAACACCTAATAATAAAATAGGAGGGAAAATAAAATAAAATAAAATAAAAAAAGCGGGTAGAAGCTAACAGAAAATGATTCGTGTAAATTTTTTTTTTTTTTTTTTTTTTTTTTTTACTTTTTTTATTTTAATTACATAATCTTTTTTACGTAACAACAACCTTACCTCCCAATGTGTTTGTCACACAGTTTCTCAACAAAAGAAAAAAGCGACTTGTCATTATTTTTTTTCTGTTATTTGTTCATATTTCGCACTCTAAAAATACCGTGTAAACTTGATGATCTCACTACTTAATTAAAAAAAAAAAAAATGAAATCATCGTCAACAATTATAAATAAGTAATAAACCCACAACAATGAAGTAATATCAATGATTAATGAAGTAATACAAATGAACTAATTAAAAAAAAAAAAAAAAAAAAAAAATATCAAAAAGAAGAAAAATTTAAAGCAATATCTCTTTTATTAAGATATATAATAGCTTGACCAAGATTAAATATCTGATATTTCAAAAGAGTTACTGATTTCTTCTAACTTAATCTTATTTTTAAAGTCCTTGTCTAATATTCTTTTCTAAAAATCTTAAAAATACAACAAATAACTTAAAATAGCAAACCAAAAGCGATTTTAATTAGAAAATCTAATAACAAACAATAGAAGTTAAATCATAGTTACCAATATATATATATATAATGTCCCCAGTTAGTACTGCTTCAACTCCATTCACACTATCCCCTGAATCTACTATTGATGATTATTTAGAAACCAACAAAAAATGGTCTCAATCAATGACAAAAATACATCCTACTCTATTCACCCATTATAACGGAGAAGGTCAAACTCCACACACCTTGTTTATAGGATGTGGTGATTCAAGATATAACGAAGATTGCTTTGGTGTTGTCCCCGGTGAAGTTTTCAGTTTAAAGATAATAGGGAATGTAATTAACCCTAATGATGGTGTTTCAATGGCGACATTAGAATTTGCAATTAACGTTTTAAAAATACACAAGGTAGTGATGGTAGGGCATACCGATTGTGGTGCTATACAAACTTGTATGGATAAATCTAAGAGAGACTCTCTGCCTCATGTCGGATGTGAGCATTTATACCATTATTTAAGTGACCTTAACGAACTGTGTGAATTGGAAAAGGATAACTTGACCAAAACTAAAAATAGAAAAGAACAAGTTAAACACATGGGAATTCAAAATGTTAAAAGACAAGTTGGGAAATTGAGAAGATTAGGAGTTGTTAGTAATAATAAAGAAGTTGAAGTGTATGGTTTGCTGTACAATGTTGACTCTGGTTTATTAGAGAAAGTTTGTTAACTTTATTGTCATTAAAAAGCTACATACACTTTCATATTTAACGTTGATATTTATTGTTATCAGAATGTATATATATATGTGTGTATGTGTATTACGGATAACTAATTATAATATACCCAAATATAGTTACATTTTATATTTTATTTATATGTGTATAGTCATTAGTTCGGCGGTTAAATTACTTTTTTAGGTAATCAGGTAGATTTCCATTATGTAATATTAATATTAATATTCGATTTCTCCGATTTATTTATCATTATTAATTCCTCTAAGGTTATTTGCTTGTAAGCCTATACATATCTATGTTAGAAATTGCTGTAGAGCGGAGTTAATGGCTGAAAGAAAAAAATAAAATTGTTTCTGCTTTTTATGATATAAATAATAGAATAAAAATAATGTTTCCGCATTACCCCGCAATACAATTTTTATTATTGTTATCATTATGCCTTTTTTTTATTATTCAAAAGAAAAAAAAAAAAAAAAAAAAAAAAAAATATCTATATATAGGAAATTATCAAGTGGCGCGCTATAATAAACAATAATAATAACATTACTATTTTTACCCACAAAGGCAAAGAAACAAGGAATAAAATCTATACTATATAGCTTGTGACAAGAGGATAAGTAAAAAGTTATAAAAAATTATAAAAAAAAAGATGTATATATATATATATATATATATATGTTGTTTGAATTGTTTTCTTTTTGCCATATTTGTATAACTTATTTCTATGCAATAATAAGATCAAAAGAAAAGAAAGTAAGATAAATCAATAATAACAATAATAAATGCCCAACGCTAACGGTAATAATAAAAATAAAAACAAAATTAAAATTAAATCAAAACATAAGAAAAAAAATAATAATAATACTAGTGATAATGATAAAACGTCTTGCAACTATCCTATCCATTTATCTCCATTGAACTTAAATACTAATGTCACTAACAATACCGAAAATAACCACACAACCAATTATATATATGATTTATTAAACAGAGATGTTTTTCTATTCGATAATAGTCAATACTACATGGAAAACCATAAAAATAATAATACTAAACTCAACTATATTAAGACCAAATTTAAAACACAGAGTGCATCTCAATTTTACAAATTAAGTGGCATTAGTACAAATACAGACAACGTGATCAAAGGCGATATTCCACGTAATGAATTGCATTGTTTTCAATATTCAATAGATGGTTTTATACAAAATAAGAGTGGTGATAGATTCCATTCAGCTAACCCTATAATTTGGGACTATGAAACTGGTTATGTCTTTTTTACCGGTATTTGGAGACTATATCAGGATGCTATTAGGCATATAATGACGTTGTATGTAAAGAAAAATAGTATAAATGTTAACAATACCAAAATTACAAGCACACAAAAGGATTGCCACAAGGCTTGGCTAACTTTTAATAGTCAAATACAAAAGAAATTAAAATCACCATTTCAAATAATGAACTTTGGCACCAATAATGTTGGTACTGATTCAGCCCCCACTGAATTGAGAGAACCTTACGCTTGGAAAAATTATGCAGATATTAATTGGAATAATGCTATTTCTAGTGATTTAGAGGAAGAGTTGTTAAAATTGAATCATGGCGATATCGATACTGTCGAGGTAGAACTAAATACCCTTATTCAGAGAATTAGAGGCGGTTTGATTAAAATTCAAGGGAGTTGGTTACCTTTCGAAATTTGTAAAGAGCTATGTTCAAGATTTTGTTATCCCATTAGGTACATTTTAACACCCATCTTTGGTCATGATTTCGTTCAAATATGCGAGCAATATCAAACCCAATACACCTGTGATAAGGATATTTATATCGCCAGTGAAATATTATTTGGGTTTAGGAGCAGTGGTTGTATGACTGTCAGTAATAATATTAAAACGATTAATAATAGCAATCATCCTGCTTTATGCGCCGTTGATGTAAATAATAATACTAAAAATTTGAATAGCAAAAGAAGATTGCTCGGTAGCAATCTTACTACTCACAAAAATAGTATTGTGAGAAATGCCAAAAATACTAAATATTCAATTGTAAAACCGTTAGTGTTACCAAAATTATCGCCTACTATTCCTAAAGAATGGGTCGATACTGTTCCCAATACTTTCATTAAGCCACATTTTTATAATTCAAAGAAATTTAGGTATAAATACAACCCTATTGCAGCTAATAATTATAACGCAGGTAGTCCTAACGGTACTAAGCGGAGCGTTAATAATAGTGCTTCAGAAGTCTTGATGACCAGGGATGTAAACTCAGAAATTTTATTTCCTATTAATTTTACAAGGAGATCCAGATCTAACTTGGATGCTATTACTACTTCTAATGAATTATGGTTAAAAAATAAGCAAAATCCAATCCAACTATCCCAGTTTAGCAAGCATGGTACTAATACTACTAATAATAATAACTATAATTATAGTATTAATAATAATAGCAGATCTGATTCATTCAATAGTCATAATGATACCTCGCTATCTATTTTTGCAAATAATACCAATACCACCTTACCTTATTCTGCTGAAATATGGACAAAGCCAAGGGTTTTCCAAGCTATGTGTTATAATAACAACAATAAAGTTGCAATACCAATTAAACAAAGCAATTTCAATGTTAACAATCCTTTTATTATATTGCCAGATTCAACAAACAAGAAATAACCAAGAAGGACAGATTATGTTATATCTACAAAACAATTATTTTATGTTTCAGTACTTTTTTTTTTTTTTTTTTTTTTTTTTTTTAATACTTTTCCTCTCTTTTACTTTATACTTTATACTTGCATGCAATATCAATTTTATTTTATCTTTATTAATTTTTTATTTTTTTTTTTTGCATATAAAAACAGTAAAGCATTTGATTCTTCTTTTACTTTATATTTACATACATCTATTGATAAGAACATACCCATAACGTATATTCTTTTATCCCTTTCTCTATTCCTCATTAGTAACAATTTACCTCAAATATGTTTTAGGTACTATACATTATCTTTGGGGGAAATATAAAGAAGAAAGGAAAAAAAAGTTATGAAAAGTTGTTTTTCTTTACATAAAATAACAAAACCCGCTTAGAATTTGTATGTTTGTTCGAATGTTACTGACATTTGATTATCAAATACGTCCGGGTATTGTATACATACATATATAAAGAATATATAAGTGAAAATGTCTTTTCTATTGTCAACATACAGCAGCTATTTTTGTTTTTTTTTTTTTTTTTTTTGTTTTTTATTGAAAATAAAACGTAAATATTTCTTAGCACAAATAATTCATTCCATTATACATAAAAACGCCATTTCCAAATCAAGATTAAAAGTTTTATTTTGTATCATCACGGCTAAATATCATTGGGACGTCTTCAAATATAATTGCCAAATTATATGTACACTATCTGAGCAAGATTTATTTTTCCTACTTTCTTCAAGTGAAAAGAAAATTCAACTAGATATTATACTAACTATAAAAATTAATTAATATAGTATAATAAGAAGGAACAAAGAGTTCTACTATCATTAATAACCATATATAGATTACAATGGATTTTTTATACTATCAGCAATATATTATTGCACAAGATACAGATAGTCACAATAATAATCAAAATAGCAGCAGCAATAAAAATAACAATACTAATAGCAACAATTCCAATGTTTTGCCTGAACCAGCTACTAGATTAAGTTTAACAGATGTAGTACCTAATAAACAATTCCCAGGTACTGGGTCTAATAATAGCACCGCTAGTAATAATACTCCTTTGAATTTAAATTTACTAAAAAATATTATTAATAATGATGTTGCTAGTAATACTAGTTTAATCGCAAACGGTAATGATTTAAGTTATAAAATGGCTAAGTACGCAGAAATATCATTAAATGAATTTTCTAATAATAACGGTCAGGGTCTTAATAATAAAGACAATGTTAATGATAACAGTAACATTGTCACCAAAAATGCTACAAATTTTGTAAGTTCTAATTATCAAAGACAACAACTACAATTGCCTTCAGTCTCATCAAATATTCAAGATTATATAAGGAAAGGCAATGATGATTTAGCTTCCTTTGACTTAGAGACTGACACTAACATTGTATCACCAAATAAAAAACTTAGTGCTATCGCTGTTAATAGTAACAGCATTTTAAGTCTTGCTGATCAACTATTGGCTACCAAATTATCTAATATTTTGGCTGATGCTAGTACTAGCAGTTTCAGCGGTAACAGTGTTCGCAACACAGGCATCACCGCTTCAAGCACTATTACGAATTTAAGAAAATGTATTTTAATTTTACAAACCATGATCGAAGATGATGCTGCTACTTGTGAGAACACAAAGGATATTATAAATTTTAAGGAGCTATTAAGAACTGATTTTGTGGGTGCTTTAAAAAGAAAAACCTTAAGAAGCCAATTGGAAAGAGAAGTTTTGAAGGAAAATCAATATTTTTTGAATATGTACATTCCTATAATTAAAAGTTTAAATAGACTTAGCGATCCATTGATGAAAATTCTAGCAATTGTTAAAAAAGATGAAAAGGCTCGGGACGTTTTTCATAAAAAAATTACAGAAAACATTTATGGGAACAACTCTGAAATTTTAACTTTAAGAAACGATTTAAAAATGTTAAAATTGAAAAAGACAATTTTAATCTATTTGAAAAACAATTTTACCTTAAATCAATTACAAGATGACATTTTGAAAAATGGAGATGTCAATTTAGAATTTTTTCAAGTTGTTGATAAAATTCTACAGATTAAAGAGAATTGTGCTTATTTGTTAAGTGCTGACGAAAATATAGGAGAGGCTGGGACCGTTTTAAATTCCCAATTAAATGATTATTTGAATATTGCCACTAAAAAAATATACAATTCCTTATTAGATTTTCTTTACGAGTATGATTCTCGAGAAGCTACAAACCGTAGCAACACTTCGTATTTCCCTCAATCACAAAAAATTGATGATGATGCTACAATTAGCTTATTTAAAAAAAAACTAGTTTATCTTTCAAATGATGTTGAATTTTTCAATAGCTTTTTAACCAAAGTCATTGATACAAGATCCAAGAAAAATTTAGATGATTTCTTGAGCCAATTCGAACTAAATATGGGCACAACTGTGAATACTCCCGTTTTTACCAGTAAGGATAAAAATTCTAAGGTTAGGCCTATAATCTTAAGTGCACATGACCCCATTAGATACTTAGGAGATGTTTTAGCTTATGTACATTCATTGCTCGTTAATGAGCAAGATTTTGTTGATTCGCTATTTAAATTTCAAAATGAAAGTTTGGAGCATGTTCCCAAGATTATTTTACAAGAAACTCGTACTTATTTACAAGGGTTGGATAATAAAGTGTTGAATGGGATTTTTGCAAAATTGGCTAATAGCATTAGAATTAGATTAGAACAGATAATTAGATTCGAAAGTGATTGTACAATCAATCTGGAAATTATTCAGTTATTAAAGTTATATCAAATGATGTACACTAAATATGGTATTTCACAGAATAATTTGATAATCAAAAATTTAAAAGAATTGAAAGTTGTAGCACAATCCAAGATTATTCAGGATTTTGCTGATTTCATCGAAAATAATAATGTTAAGCCTAGTGAAAATGTGGCAAATGCAAATTTATTACCACCAGAATGGTTGCCCAAATATTTGAACAAAATATGCGATTTTTTCGGCAAATTAGAAAGTAGCCTGGATTCCTTTAGTAGTGAGGAGGAAGAAACAAGGTTTACTAATAAAGTTTTGAAAGAACCATTCATGGAAATTTTACCTAAACAATTGCTAAATTCATACCCTAAGTCTAAAAAGGAAACTACTGCCAAAGTCTCCCTATTGATTATGCAAGTTAATTGCTTCGATTTGATTAAAAGTAGAATAATGCCATTTCACCAGACAATTTTCAACGGCGATAATAATGTTAAAATGAGTGAAATATATAAGGCGCTACTTCAGGAATTGGACAAGTACGTGAACAAACTATTAGAAGTACAAACAAGAATACTATTTACTAGTACTGGTTGTGAAATATACTACAATCTCTTCAATATGATTTTCCCTATTGAATCAGTCCAAGAGGACGTCGATTATGAAATGTATTATTCTGTTTTGGAAAACCCTATCATGAATCTAGATAAAATTGGCCATTCTGTCACAAAAAGTTTAAACGATTACCTACCAAAAGCATTGACGGATTTTCAAGACAAATTGCTATTTAATTTGACATCACCTATAATTGCAGACGATATTTCAAACAAATGTTTCACTAAATTTTCTCAATTTTATAGTGTTTTTCGAAACGTCTTGTTTTTATTGTACCCTAATGACAAAGAAAGAATCATTCAAGTATTAAATTTTACACCGCAAGAAGTAGATACGTTAATTGGTATTGCATAGAATACATATATAATGTAGAATTATTGTTTGCAACATTCATTAAACATTTCATTAATTATTTTAAAAAAAAATCAGAGGAGTGCTCGGGTTGTTTACCCCTACCATATCCAGAACTTTCATAATAGTCCATTGGGTAATATTTCTCATTGAACATTATGTCTTGCTGTAGCATTACATTGCATTCATATGGAGTTAACAAAGGTTTGTTAAAGGCGTATCCCCAATCTATAGATAGCCGAGGGCAGGCTACCTGAACGAAAACATCGATTTCATCAAACATAACTAATTTCTGTGGGAAAATCTCACTTAGAATAATCTTAACTACTTTTTTACCACTTTTCAACAATTTGTCTTCTAAATCTTTAACCGTATTTAAATTGCCTTGTCTACCCAAAGCCCCCAAAATTAAACCAAAGGTT
Source organism: Saccharomycodes ludwigii (assembly GCF_020623625.1). Lineage (NCBI taxonomy): Eukaryota > Fungi > Ascomycota > Saccharomycetes > Saccharomycodales > Saccharomycodaceae > Saccharomycodes > Saccharomycodes ludwigii. Next base: position 1,148,551 of record NC_060202.1, read on the forward strand.
TGGCCTTTGGATGCGGTGGTAATAGCTTCGGATCTAACTTCTACCAACTGTTTCTGATCATATTTTTCGATAGTAAATTTTCTGCTATATGGATCGTATCTATAGGCAGGTATTTCTGGATTGTGAATCATAGCACTTTCCAAATGGAATCGGCCATCACCAATATAGCACATTGCATCGATTTGATCTTTATCCAATCTCTGAGATGTACAGCCCAATACTTCTCCCTTCGACAATGGTCTTATTTGAGGGGGAATAATATATAAACTATGAGATGCATCATTTTCTAAAATTGATTTAATACTATGGATTGTTGGGTTGAATTGGATAGTCCCAAAAGCAGCTATTTTGCTCCCTTGAGGAAAATTTTTTTGTAATGTCTTAATTAAATGAGTTTCATCAATGTTGATTGTTACAAAAACGTACAAAACTTTAATACTAGTGATATCAATAGGAACTAAACAAGAGTGTGCATAGTGGATAATAAAGTCACAATCCAAAGATCTGGCTGTGAAATCATCAATACAGCATGCACCATAACTTACATCACCCATAACAATGGTTTCTACTTGACAAAACTGTTCCAAAATATCGCTAATTACTAGAGAATAAATCAATAAACCTTCAGGCATTTGCAATGCTACTCTTGTAGCCTTGTATTTCTTAATATTCCAAATTGTCTTGTGAATTTCAAAATTATAATTTGATGGCAATAATTTAATGGCTTCATTTAATTCTTTATCGTTTAAAATTTCCTCTGGAATATGGTTAACTGGGTTATGTGCCCTGATAGTCCTATGTTTTGGTTTTGTTACTAGACTGTTATTATTTACTTCTGGTTTTGATTCTTCTAATTTGTCACTTGTGTTTGTCTTAGTGTTGCTAGATGCGGAATGAGTATTTTTTACACCAACAAATCTTTTTCTTCTAGTAGACGGATTGGTTGTTTTAGTCTCTGCAACAGACATTTTGCTCTTTTTTTTATTAGTTTTGTTTTGTTTTGTTTTTGTTTTGTTTTTGTTTTGTTTTTGTTTTGTTTTTGTTTTGTTTTTGTTTTGTTTTGTTTTGTTTTAAAATTAAGCCATGTTCAACAACTGAAGATATAATAAAAATAAAAATAAAAAATAGGTAGTTGGTTTAGTCATTTTATAATATATGATTTAAGAACATTCAATATCAATGCTTCATGACATCTTTTCTTTTTTTTTTTTTATTTTTATTTTTTTTTTTTCGCTTCTTTTTGTAGGTGTTCCGAAGGTTCTTTTTGGTACAATTATAAAAAAACCTTTTTTATTATTATTGGTACCAACAGTACTAAAAACATAGTATAAAATATATATATATAATATATTCATGTTGGAATTGCCCTCTAATAACTGTTTCCTTTAAAGTTACTCAAAGTTACTCAAAGTAACATCTTTTAATTTATCATATTTATTTCTTCACTTGGATTTTTCTAAATTAAATAAAGCTTTCGAGGGGCATTGTCTATTTATATATGCTTATATTAACTCGCTTTTTTTCTTTTTTTTTTTTTTCTCGTATTTAAATCATCATATTTTTGTATATAATATTTTACAGCTTTATTCATTGAATGAAATTGAAAAAGTAAAACAAAATATTATATGAATAATGATCACGCCAAGGTTTGAGATATCTCAAGATTCGGATTATATCTACATCAAAATACACATTTCTAACATCAGGTTCAATTCACAGGGGTTAGAATTGCTTGTTGATAAAAACCTTTTTATTTTTTATTTGTCACCGTATTATCTAAGATTAAGGTTTGATAACGAATTGCAAAACCTTGATGGAGAAACAGAAGATAATGGTGAGACAGATGCTTCAACAAGGGTAACTGCAGAATATAAAAGTAAAGAGGAGCGTATTGATGTTAGAATACCAAAATTAGTATCTGGAACAGAATTTAAAGATTTAGATACACCATTAAAATTATTAGCCAGAAAAGGTGATATCTTGGCAACTAATCAACAACAAAAAAAGGAGCTAGGATCTATTTCTAAGGGGCCTTTGATTCAAGAAGTTGAATCCACCGCCAGTAAGAGCAACATTGAGCCATATGCTCATGAAAATATTGAAGATATTGCTAAGGATGGTGAAGATTTTGAATGGGAGATTAAGCAAACATTGAATTTGGGAGATGACAGTGACACCAATGGTGTTGCGAATATTGCCTTTAATAGAATTGGGTTTGATAATCAATATAGCAGTGATATAATTGAGATAAGTTGTTCTCATGGCAATGATATTAATGAAGTTGCTTTATCAAGCTTAAAAACCAAATCAGCAAATGAACGTGTATTAGAACGCATTGCCAATGAAAACAACAAATTTGATCCAGATTACTATGCTTCGGAATATATGACATTTGTACATGGAACTGAAGAAGATTTGGAAATTAATGGGATTAAAACTATATTAAAATGCATACCTGTAATACCTAAATTGTATTTACTATGGTTTAAGGAAAATGGAGGGAATAACGCCAATAAAAACGGACATAAATTTTTTGTAGAATTTTCTAAAGAAGAACAGAATCAAATGAGTGATAATTTGCCTAATAAGACGTATTTTGTAGATGATGTCAAACCACTATATTTAACAATATTAAGTTTACTATTTGCTTATATGTATGAACAGTTAGAAAACGAATGTCAACATAACACGGAATCTGCATGGACAATAGGCAAATTGACGCCTCAACTATCTAATTTAGATCAGCAATTAATATTGAAGGATATATCGGCACCTACCATAAACGTTGTTAGAGAAGCTATAATTATAGGTCTTAGAAAGGCTGTGGCATATCCACTACATAGAAATTATGAATTAGGTATGAAATGTTGGGATTACGTTTACTATACTTTGTTAGGTGGTTGTAAGTTGGTAGCTAAAGTGTTATTGGATATACATGAATTATTTAGATTTCACGATGTTTATTATGTTTATAACAAGATTTTGCTAGATGATTTATGTTCTTGGTTTATTAAGTATGGAAATGAAAATGTCATTAATAATTTAGCCAACGAAGTAAAGATTCAAATTAGAAATGATCGAATAAAGAAAGGAGATATCCAATTCGATTGTGTAACTGGTATCAATGAAACAAATGGCGAGGTTGAATATGAAAAAATGAATTTAGAAGAAATAGAATCCATAGCTGAAAAACAATATTCTGAACTATTAGAACAACAAGAATTTGAAGAGCAGGATTGATATATGTATGTGTATGCATTCCTATAATCCTATGTATATATATATATATATATATATAAATGTATAATGTAGTACTTTGTCTATTTACTTATTTTTTTTTTTTTTTTTTTTTACAAAAATAAAAAAAAAATAATTCAGTTCAAAATAGATATTATTGTTGAATTATTTCTACAATGACCTCTCACATGACTAGTTGCCTGCATTGGAACGTTCAACAGACTGGAACCATCATTGTTAGCAAAATTGGTTCTAGAAGCGTTAAAGATAGAATTGTTTCCACCAGGATCTAAATGATTAATATGAATAGAAGGTTCTTCCATTTCATCTTGCTGCCTTTCTTCACTATCATCTGCATTTTCATACGCTTTATCCACCATATTATTTTTTTCTTGTTCAGCCTCCTCCTCTTCTTCTTCTTCTTCTTCTGCATCTTCATAATCTAAAGTGGTATCAGGGCTTTCTTTGTATCCAGTAGATACTTCTTCCTTCAGCTTTTCTTCCCTCATGTTTTCAAATTCATCATCAGTAGATTCGTGTCCAACATCACCATCGTCATTTTCTGTGACAGGTGGCTTGGCAATGTTCTTTAAATTATTACCATTGTGAGTTATATTATTACAAACCTTATTGTTTTTAAAGATTAACGGTCTAAATTTTATCTTCTTCCCAAAATGATTATTTGTTTTATTATACTGTTCAATTCGATTTAGATCTATCTGGGATACAGCCCTTTTAGTTGCTATATTATTGGGGTTGTTAGTGTTTAGATTTTTACGAACTTTATATGTGTTATTTTCAACTAATGTAGATCTTGTGCCACTATAAGTAAACTTAGGCCTAAAAACCATCATTTCAGGTGCAAATGGAGAAGGTTTTAAAACTGCAGGCAATGATTGGTTTCTCCTATGAGAAGGAGAAAAGTTTCTAATATTAGTAGTTTTACAATTCATATCAATGGGGGACCCTGTTATTCTATTAGTATAGCTATTGGTATCATGGACATTGTCACGGCCCATATAGGCATCTTCCTGCTCTTCTGTGAAATTGGCTGAATCGCCATTCAATGCTTCCACTGCTTTGGCACCTATCCTAGCTGGGGAATTTGTTCTTCTATGTGTTTTAATTTTATGCTCTGGGATTGAGTTATTATCAATAGTGGTTATATCTTTGGCACCAGTTTGCTCTACGCTTGCGGATCTATGAATTGAATTGCTGGTATATAAAGATGTAGGTGTTTTTGAAGATTCAGGAGGGAACTTAAAAGTCTGTAATTTGATTTTTTGGTTTTTCAAAATGTTCGATTCATTTTCTACATTAGTGCCTGGTATAGGTTGTTTTATATTATTGATGCTGTTAAGATTATTATCTTTAGATTTAGCCATATCAATTTGCATTGGAAATGCTGTATTATTTGAAAATAATTGAGGTATTAAATTACCTGGTATATTAGCTTGCATTGCTGATTTAATTAACTCTAGTTTGTAAAATTGCTGTTTTGTAACTTCTTGGTAGCATTTTAATTCTAATGCTTTATGTAAAGTCTGTTCACCATATGGCCAAGTATTTAAATCTGTTCCCAATAAAGAGCTCAATGGATTTTTCATATTATTGTTGGATGTATTATAATTAGCCTTTGATGGAGTAAACATGCTTATCTATCTATATATTATTATCATATATATATATATATATGTATATGTATTGAATTGAGGTTTGATCTTATTGTCAAACGTGCAATATAGCTAGTTTGGAAGGAACTAAAGAGCAAAGTCTTTAAAATAAGAACTTAGAATTTAATTTACTGGTTAAAAAAAAGGAAAGAAGAAGGGAAAAAGTGAGATATTTTATTTTATTTTTATATCTTTGCCATACTAAATGAATAACTCTTTTTTAAGCATTTTCAGTTTTTACAATGATTATTTTATTATTCTTTTTTTTGTGGGCATTATTGACATTTTTATGTTTTTTTTTTTTTGTTTACATTCTTTCTATTTCCAAGTTTTCAAATTGTTTACCAGTTACTCAATTAGGCAATTTATGAAAAATAATAAACAAATATAACGAAAAGAGTAATAAACAAAAAGACGAATCATCCGCTGGCAGATGAGCACATATATTTGTTTATCTAGATATGATACAACTAAATTACCCAAAAATTGTAAAAGGAGAAGGTGATATTAGGGATAATATTATGATGTAAACTATTAATTTATAAATAATAATAATAATAATAATAAAGAAGATATAAATGAAGGATATACATCTAATAAAAAAAAAAAAAAAAAAAAAAAGGAAATTTATAGATCCAATGATATTTACACTTGTTCTTCAAAAACTGTTTCAATGGGTTTTTCCATGAACGAAGCATGACCTAAAACTACAACACCTGAAGTACCGATCAACCACATTAATGTGCTAATGGGAGAAGCTAAAAATCCTAATGGAACAGAAACACATAATAGAGCAGTATATAGTTGAGATGCCTTTAATACACCAAAGGAAGTAACTAAGTCTTCGCCATTTAATTTATTTATACTGATAATACCAAATCCGGTGAAAAGTAAGACAAATAATAGCAACCAATTAGTTAACAAGGTATAAATACTCAAAGAAACAATTATCAAGGCATAATTGGTAGAATAGTATTTTAAATTATATGAAACTCTTTGTTGGACTTCCGAAAAGTTGGCCGGCTTGGAAATTCTTTTAACGTCGAAGAAATCCTGTGGTTGACGTAAATTAGAAAATTTGGCTTGCACATTATAAAATTCTGTCTTAATGTTTTCTATCGATAAATTTTTAATAAATGAACCAAATTGTGTGGTTAAAGTTGTAGTTAGTTGTTGAGATTGTGGTTGTTGTATGGAGTCCATTTTCTTTTTACTTTCTCTTAAATTAATTCCTATTTAGATATGTAGCTTAGATAACAAACTATTTTCCTTTTTCCTTTTTTTTTAAAGAAAAAAAAAAAAAAAACTAGTAGATATTTAGGTATATATATATATTATCACTGCACCAGTTATAATTTATATTAGCCTTACGACATTAAAATAAAAAAAAAAAGAAGAAAGTTGGAAGAAAAAAGAAGAAAAAAAAAAAAAAAAATTAATTAAATAATAAAAGCCTTGATTGTAAAAATTGACTTTGTTTGTGTTTTAGAATTATTTCTTTTTTTGTTTGTCGGTTTTAATCTTTTTTTCAAAATTACAAAATTACAAAATTACAAAAAAAAAAGATTCTAAAAATAAATGCATCGGCCGGGAATCGAACCCGGGGCCCAACGATGGCAACGTTGGATTTTACCACTAAACCACCGATGCTCGAATTGTATGGTTCCTCTGCCAATGAAAAATCCTCTTCTTTTATCATAATTTGTGTAAGATATGGAAAAAAAAAAAAAAGAATGATAAATCAGGGAACTCCAAAGTCATGGAATTTACCTAACAAGGAAATTATTGCAAAAAGAAAGCATATCTAACGGACAATAATCAAATGTTAGAAGAAAAGAATAATGTAAATTACAAATGGAAAAAGGCTGAAAATAAGTCATATACAAAAAGGTGCGTTTATTTAAAGAATTAATTATGAAATTAACTGGAAATACATGAGTTATAGCTTATTTATTAAAAGCGTATAAAAAAGATCAAGCAATAAACTATTATATCTGTCTTGATATAAGTGGTAAAAAGTATTATAGTCAGTTTACTAACCCTACCTCGCTATATAGCCCCTGCGCAACATAACATCTATTTATATTAATGAGCTATTTAAGCATTTTTCTCTTAAAGAAAATTATTCAATCAACCCACGCAAAATGTAATTTTATTAAAAGAATTGCAGATTCTAAATTATATATACATGTGTCAAATAATTATAATAAAACACATACATAATACCATACTCCATTTCTTATTTATTTATTTCCTATGCCTGAATCTTGTTTCACCAAAGTTGCACAAATGGGATGATAAGTGTATTCATATTTTTTAAACGTTTCTAAAGCCAAAGAACGATCGACCATATTTAACAGTCTGTATCCTGGACGAACAAATTTCATTCTACCAACAGTACCCAACCAGTCGCTTAATTTCAAGTAGCTTTCTTTATTGTGCGAATAAACTTGGAATCTAAAGAATCTAAAAATAACTTCTGCATTGCGAGACCCCCCAATTAGCTTTCCGTAAACGGATAAAAATTTTTCAACAACTTCTGAATATTCGTACCAATTATGCAACCCACCCTCTTTAGGATTGCATAGAGTGTCTAGAAATAAAACCAATTGGTTAGAATTAAAATTCTTGATATCTCCAGGAGAGGGTGTGAAAGAATTTGTATTGTCGGTTTTAGAAACCAAGCTTTTCCATTTATGTACCAAATCATACACAGAATCAGCTAGTTCTGTATTAAATATGGGTTTTGGTGGCATACCAGCTTTAAACAACCAAGTTTCCCAGTCCACCTCATTTCTTAAAATCTCATATTTGGTATAATCCCTTTCTTTGCTATTTTTATAATAATAATTGGAGTGATAAAAGTCAAATAAACAGTCCAAAAACTGCCAAGTATCCAAGCTTTTTTTGGAAAACGTAGAAAAATAATGTTTGATAAATGGATCAAAAACTTCAGTTCCACCTAACTTGGTTTCTAAATGGAACAACAAGTTAAATCCTTTTTCATATGGGACACTACTGAATGCTTCATCTGGATCGCAGCCATCGCTCAAATCCTGTACTAACTTACTAAACCGTTCAGGATTGGACATTGCATTAATGGAATTTTCCAAATCGTTCCAGCCAATTAAAGCACTAAAATGCCTGGCAGGGTCACCATGAATGGCACCTAAAATTCTCCTTTCCAAATAAACAGTCCAGCCCTCATTTAAAAAAAAATGGTCCCATGAACAATTGGTAACCAAATTGCCAGCCCACGAATGAGCCAACTCATGGGCAATAACGTCTACATTCGATTTGTCGTAGGCAATTAACGTTGGTGTAGCAAATGTCATGTTTGGGGATTCCATCCCACCATATGGATAAGATTGTGGGTTAATCAACACATTATAGGACCCCCACTCATACTTAAAAATCAATTGTTCCGCCGTTTCGATAAATCTCTCCACATCTCCGTCAAATTCCCATTGAGCATCCTTTAATCTAAAGGGTTCGGTATAGACTTTAGAACGTGGACCAATGTCAGCAGAAACCAAATTGCCACTAGCAATACCGATTAGATAAGATGGAATGGGAACGGTCTGTTCAAAGGCATAAACATCTTTTTCGTGTGATTCCTTTTCAATACCACTGAATACCACAGGCAATGGAGACTTAATGGTGCATGTATATTTAGACTTGACAGAAGGAGTGTCAAAGCACGGGAATAGAGATCTAGCGTGAATAGCTTCTAATTGGGAAAAAACGTATGGCTTACCACTAGTTTGATTACTATCTAACCATTGCAACGCAGTGCATTTGTCAGTAGTTGAGAAATCAATGGATAACTTATTGCTATTAGCGGAATTACCTTCAGGTATATCTTTAATGACTAACCTAGAGCCTAATGCACCAACTCTATCCAAAATGGACCAATTGTTGATTTGTTGATTATTATATTTGATGGAATGAATATCTAAATAGGAAGTATCTAGATGATATACATTTGTATTAGTACTTTTCAATTCGAATGTAACAGTACCGTCAATTTGTTTTTTATCAAAATTGATGGACAATTGTAAATCTGTGTTAAATAAATTACCTAGTACAGATTTGTAGTTAGATAGGGTAGAATGGTCATAAGTAGGAGAAGATTCTTTGGGTCTTTTATTTTCTAAGGATGGTGGTAATAATGAAGTTGATTTGGCGGTAATTAATGTTGACATATTAAGATAGTTATTAATAGTTGTTGCTCTATGGAGTAGCAAATTGAACGATTTAATACTTTTATTTAAGCTGAACAACATTAAAAGAAGGCATTTATTTGTATAGGTAGTTTATGTAGTATGAGTTAGTAATAACTAACAGAAAGAAAGAAAAAAAACAACTTGAGAAATAGAACATAATTTAAATTATAAGAAAAGGGAAAAGGAATAAGTTATTAGAGCTTATAGTCCGAAATTGCATTGTTCGGATATGAATGAATCAAGCAGGATATTTAAATGAGAGTTTGTTATACTTTTCAACCTCCTTTTTATAGGTGAGTTACTTATATATTGTAATCTTGTGCGTAGTTATTTCAACTAATTTATTATTTATTTATTTTCTTCTCTTGATGCCATGCACCTTTTCTTATTTTGGCTCATTTTTTTTTTTTCCCTTTTCAATTGTGCATTATTTTAAATAAACTTGCACTTTTTTTTCATTGGTTTTGGTTTTTCTGTTCTTTCTTTAAATAAATAATATCAATATCAATAACAACTACAACTACAACAACGACAACAACAAAAACAACGACAACAACAACAACAACAAAAACAACAACAACGCAAGGAAGTGGAGAAAGTATAAAAGTTAAAAGTGAAAAAAAATAAAAACAAAAAAAAAAACAAAAAAAAAAACATATATATATATCACATCCTTATTTATAGAATACTATGTCCATTCAACAGCAACAAAAAAGTATCAATTATCAACAGAATAACAAGATAGATTCAACTCAACAAGTGGATTCCCAAAACAATAGCAATGCCAACACTCCTCTGGTTTTAGATCCTCTATTATCAAACAACTCCACTGTTTCTACTCAGAAAAACAAAAGAAACAGTCATGTAGATCCAAATATTTATAATAATAAAGATCTACGTTCCCCATTAGTAATTACAGTACCAACTAATTCACATCCAACAGAAATACTATCCAGAAGATTTGCCATGTGGAGAAATATAATCAAATCTTTACTGATATATTTAAATGAAACCTGTTCTATTCAAGATGAAATCGTTAGACAACAAATGAGATTATCACATGCCATTAATTTCCCCTTCAATAACAATATTAGCACCATAAATGGTGGAAATAATACCAATAGCGATAATATAAGTATCAATAACAATGCTACTAATAACATTAGTACTAGCAACATCAATAGTTCCACTGGTAACACCGTCACCACGGCTAGTAATAACGTCAATCGTAGAAGTTTTCAAAGTCTTAACACAACAAACGTGGATGATTCTGGGAATTTACAACCTCCAGATGACAATAATTTATTTGCTCCGGTTGGAAGTGGTTCCATCCAAGATTTACCATTCATTCTATCGCAATACCATAATTCCATGGTTCATTCTGCATCTTTTGCTTCTAAAGAACTAAATAGCGTTATAATTCCAAGATTAGAAGATTTGAGAAGAGATTTGCTAATTAAAATTAAAGAAATTAAAGGACTTGAATCCGATTTCAAAAATACATGTATGAAAGAACTACAACAAACGAAAGCCGAGTTGAGCAATTTTGAATCATCTTTAGAACAAATTAGGTATAGTGGTGTAACTCCTAGTAAAGATCCATATTTATGTAAGATAATACTGGATAGACAAATTAAAAAGCAGTTACACGAGGAAAATTTCTTGCATGAAGCATTTATTAACTTGCAAACTAGTGGGAAAGAGTTAGAACGTGTTGTTATTCTAGAAATTCAAAGCGCTTTAACTCAATATGCCAAACTAATGAACCAGGAAGCACAGTTGACTTTTGACTTATTAATATCTAAATTTAATACGGGATTTGTCAACAAAAGTCCCTCGTTTGAATGGGATTACTACATGGATAATATTAATAACAGTAATGGGACTAATGTCACATTTATTCCGTTAGATTTACCGATGAGACATTTTAGTAAAATTATATATAAGCATCAATATGATCCATTAACCTACGAAATTCAATCAGGCGTTCTAGAACGAAGATCCAAATTCCTAAAATCGTATTCCAAAGGGTTTTATGTGCTAACCCCGAGTTTTTTGCATGAATTCAAGACTGCTGATCGTAGAAGAGATTTAGTGCCTGTAATGTCGCTATCTTTGAATGAATGTACAATTGCTGAACATTCTAAACGGGGTTCCAATGATTTTAAGTTTGTTTTACATGCAAAACAAAATGGTATTATACATCGAGGCCATAATTGGGTTTTTAGAGCTGATAGTTATGATTCAATGTTTGAATGGTTCGAAAACTTGAAAAATTTGACTAGTTCAAGCGATCCTAAGGTTAGAAGTAACTTTGTGATTGCAAAATTAAATTTAGATCCAGTAACTGGCAGACCATTGCTTGGATCTTTAAACGTTAATAATAATAATAATAATAATAATAATAATAGTAGTAATGCTGCCAGATTTTCATTAACGTCTTCCTCTCCTAGATCATCGACATCCATTATTAATAGAGGGATTCATAACCCGCACGCAATCATATCGCCTCGGCAAAGTACAGAATCCAAACATTCTGTACATTCTAACCCATCAACTTTGAATTCTAAAGTTACAAACGGTAATTCCGCTGTTAATGCCAATATTAATAGGCACTTAAGTAATGGATATCAGCATAGGAACGTTTCCCCTGTAATACCAAATTCAAGAGTTTTTAGTACAGGCACTACAAATATTCCTGTTAATAATAAGTCCATTGATGGTAATACCATTAATGATAACAACACTAGTAGTCTAAATCAAAAACAGCAATATTATTCGCCAAGTTTAGATCAATACTCCAATACCAATACTGATACTGATACTCTTCCAGAAACATTTCAAGATGAGGTAAATATCAATAACGCTAATAATAATAGTAATACTAATAATACTAATAATCAGCATCATCATCATCCCTATGCCAACAATAGTGCTATTGATAAGAGTGTTATTTATAATAATGACCCTAACGATAAAATATAAATTATTGTTTACGCTACTACTGTGTATACTGAAATATATATATATATTAAAAAAAAAAAAAAAAAAAAAAAAAAAAAAAAAAAAAAAAAAAAAATATAGTCACTATATATGTAGAAAGGCTAATCTACATTAATTTTATTTGTTATCTTGATTCAATTCCTTTATTTATCTTTACGTTTTCCTAAATTTTAATCGATGCTGGTTATATTATAAATGAGATGACCTAAATATACACGAAAACTAACTACTAGGTGTAGACAAAAAGTGAAAATGATCATCGGTTATATGTATATATATTTGCAAAGATAAGAAAAACGTACATATGATACATAAAAGATTATACATATATATATATATATATATGTATATATATCAAAAAGAAAAAGAAAAACAATAACTCACCTGCTATATCGTTTTTAATTCAGGATTTTCCTTCAATTTATTCATTCTGTACTTGTTTTCCAATTCAGTTACTAAAGGTTCCATTACATTTTTATCCCAATCTGAATCAAACTTTTCATCACCAAACTTTTTTAGGACGCGTTCATACCCCTTATTACTAATTGTCCATAACTCTTCGATTGTAGCAGAATTGGTATTAAATTTTTCTTGAATATATTGAAAAGCCTCAGCAAGTTTTTTGTAATTTTGAACATCTTTTCTCAAATTATAATCTGGATCGCTTGGGTCAATAAAAAATATTCCATTTTTATAATTGTCAATAACAATATCGAGCAACGGACCTGCAGAAGCATGAACTATGGGTATACACCCATTAGCTACATACTCAACAATAGCAATACCGAAATGCTCATTCCACATGGCATTCAACCCGAACATGCTTTCTTGTAATTCTTTCTGCAATAGTGGATATGACAAATTACATTTAAACTCAATTAAATTGGATGGAATACGTAGATTGTTTATTTTGTCACGTAAATATTTGACATAGGCTTCATCTCTTTTATCTCTTGTACTTCCAGCAAACAATAACCTCAAAGGTTCTGATGTCTTGATACCAGTAAGAGTGTTGGTTTTAGTGTCCATAAGATCATGATAATATTCGGCATATTGTTCAATTATTAACTCGTGTCTTTTCTCTGGACGAAATTGAGCAACGACTACGGCCTGAAATTTTCTTTGTTTCTTCCAAGATTTGAGGTCAGGTGGAAATTTCATTTTTTTTTGCAAATTTTCAACTAAAAGCTCAGTAGAACATGGTGGGTATATTATATGGTTTTTTTCGGAATTGGTGCTGCACCAGATTTTATTCATATGGTTATTGGTCCAGCTACTATTAGTTATTGAGATATCAACATAGTTACCAACGTTTTTATATAAGCCCATCAATATTTTCCAATAAAATTTTTTGATCAGCCCAGTAGTGTTAGCTTCCAACATGTCATCTGAAATTATTGGATAGTGAGTATAGCTAACTACTGGAACATTAGCGAATAATCTAACTATGTAATAGGTGAAAGGATAACCCATTGTATCAATGAATATATCTGGTGGCAATTTATATAAACTCTCAATGCACAAATATAAGCTGGATAAGGCTTGGCCTAGCAGTGTGAAATGTTTCCAATAGGACCCATCGACATATTTTCTTGAAGTTAGATAAATAAACGTTAAAGTTTTAGGATTTAATTTGTAGCCAAATTTAACGTAAACTTTTTCAATAATTTCTGTTGGCTTAACATCCAAATCACCAGTATATACAGCAATAATATATTGAGGATATTTTGTTTGGATGTGCTCTATAATTTTCCATAAAACTTTCTCACCGCCACCGCCTGCGTTGCAGTAAGGGTGAAAAATACCAATAATTCTCTTTTGAGACTCGTGGAGACCAGCATTAGTTAACAAATTTGTTCTTAATTTTGAATATTTTTCTCTATCAATCAAATTCAAGCCAATTAAACAATTTTTAGTTTTAGCATCAGGGTAATAGTTTGAATAGGCTAAACAATCTGTAAATGTATTTAATAGCAATAGTCTTCTAATTATACCAGCTTTCCATCCAAAGTTAATAGCGAGGGATTTGCCAAGCAAAGATTCATCACCATCACAGTCTTTTTTCTTTTGAAATTCAACATATTTTTGATGGATACGATCCAACTTTGTTATGTATCCCTTTGGTAATGAATATAATCCAAATCTGAAAATTTTGGCTGATTCTCTGGTTAAAAATACAATAATGAAGAATATGGTCACAATTGTTTTCCAAGGAACACCTGTCATTTTATTGGTTTTTGAATACTATATGTTATTTTGCTTATATTTATTTATTTATTTATTTATTTATTGACTGATGCGAGTGATTAAATCTTTGAAAAGATGGGTAAGATTGAAGTATGTTTTTTTTTTTATTTTTTTTTATTTATAATTATTTCTAATCTTTGAATTTTTCGGATTAGGCCAAATACACGTGATTAAGAAAAGATGGTAAAAGATAAAAAGCGGTCGTACAAAATGAAGACGGCGTTCACCGAATTTTTTTTCTTTTTCTCTCAACTTTAAAAATAAGTTTCAAATGTTCAAAAAAAAAAATAATAAGTATCCATCCTAGAAATATTAACATAAAAAAAAAATGTGTTCTTTTCATTTTGAAGTTAAATCATTAACCAATTCTAATAATGGACCATAGTCTTCATCCGTTAATAACCCGAAATTCCTAGTGAATAAACAAAAATGTCTAAAGCTTGTATTTAATAAAATTTGTAAATTCATTTCAAAAATTTCGTTAAAATGATGACAATATATGTGAGCATAAACTCTAAATAATCTTTTCAATATCTGTCTACAATACCTACCCACAAACTGCGGAGGAAATGGAACATTTTCCTTGACGGGAAAAATATTTTCATCATCAAAAAAATTTTGGCACCATTGCATTAAACATTCGACATATTTAGGGGCAGAAACTGAAACTGGTGGTTTCCCCGGATACAAATTCCACAAATATTCGTACTCATTAGTAGCTATCATTTTGGGACAACTCGTGGGAGAGCAAAATTCGGTTATAGTACCGTACAACATATTGACATGGTTGTAAAAATCGACGCAGTGGACAGCAATCCATTCATTTAAGTCTTCGCCTTTGGGCAATTTAACAGCTTGTTCTAATACACTTTCTGAGTTTAAAGTGGTTTCCACAATTTTCTTCAAATCTCTATGCGAAGTAACTTGCGTGCTAGCTGCTGGCTTAATGAATGGTAATTGATGCGTTGGTGTATAATTAAAATCCGTAACAACGTTGTTGCTGTTGTTGTTGTTGTTATTGCTATTACTATTACTTCCATTAGTGAAAAGCAATTTATTAGTGTTATTATTAGCTGGTGTGTTTGGAGGGTATTGTAAATTGCTATTGTTGTTGTTTTTTGTAGGTGTTGAAAATGTTGGTACATTTACTTCATTAATATTACTGTTATTATTATTGTTGTTTTCCAAATCAAATTCTTGTTGTTGTTTATTATTCCATTTAAATCCTCTGGATGGGCGAATAGTCTGGCCTGGAGACAAATGAAAGTTTTGTAGAAAAGCCGACATTGGTATTATTAATATTGTTAGTTACTGCAAATGTTCTTATTTATCGAACAGTATATCGTAGTTATTTGATATTCTTTCAAGTATAATAAAAATGAAGGAACAGGTAAGCTGGGAAAGCACGCTCTACAAGATAGCAATGAAGTGAAATCAAATAGCGCAAGCCTCATGAAATTATAAAAATTGGCATCAAAAAAAAAAAAAAAAAAAAAAAAAAAAAAAAAAAAAATAAGCATAGAATATTTTACTAATAAACTTTTTTTTTTTGTTTGTTTACAAAATTTCCTATTTAAGGAAATATCATTTGTTTGCATTCGAGTCCGAAACTTTTATTTAAAAAAAAAAAAAAAAAAAGAAAAAAAAATACACATAGAAAAACAACACTGTTTCAAAATTTTGATACATTTGTAAACAGTAAACCCTAAATAATTCATATGCATTGTAGTTAAAATAAAGAATATTTATAAAACTTCAAGCCAATTTACTATTAATAATATATTGAACTCATTACAAGAAGCTGTTATTAATAAAAACTAATGAAGGAGGGAAGGTGGGGGAAGGACATTTCTTAAAATTCATTCACCTCTCCATGTAATTATTAATTATATTGGTTATAAATAGATAAATTTAAAGTTAATTTTTTAAAAAAAATTATACATACAACATTTACTTACCCTTTAATGCATGAAATAAATCACAACATAAGTCATAAAATAAGTAAAAAAAAAAAAAAATATATATATATATATATATATATATTATAATGGGATATAATACTAATAGAAAAAAAAGGAGGAGAAAAAAAAAAACAAATTATAATCCTTGAAAACCTTATTATTCTCTGGTAAAAAAAATAAAATAAAATGTACCTTGATAATTATAAATAGTAATAGTAGAATCGAAACAAATATTATTAAAAGATAGTATTTCTAGCACATTCACAAGCCTCTTTACAATATCCCACGAAATGTTCCAAGATTTTAAACCAATAAAAACGGATGAATTCAAATGATTGAGGATGGTACTGAACCCACCATGTGTACAAAACTACAATGACTCTTTCGTTAAAGTTAGCATATGCACAAAGTAGTAAATGGTAACCATATTGAATAAAGGCAAGCATAAATGAAGGAATAATTGGAGTGATTTTTAATTGAATTAACTTGCCCACTAACTCGACACTTTCCAAAGTGCAAGGATCTAATTTAATCGCATTGACAATAACTTTGGCTTCAAAATTTTGCACGCCTGGGCGATTTGTGGAGCCATCGTATCCATTAATTGTAGACAAAAGATTATTACTCCACTCAGATGGCAATACTTTAGAAATTATTGTAGCTAATATGGTGATAAAAAATTTTTTCAAAACATGAAATGGATAGGTGAAAGGTGGTAGCAAATAGTAAAGCGAATAAAATTTGACTTGATACAAAATATACAACTTGATTCCATACAAAAATAACAGAAGCATAGAAGTTTTAAAAATCCATCTAAAAATTATTTGCGTAAGGGATAGCTGGTGAACAATCTCTTGGTCTTCAATAGTGGTGGTAGTTTTCGTAGCTCTGATAATGATTTCTTCATCATCAGCATTAGTGTCATTATTGGGATTGTTCTTAGCATTTATATATTGGTTTAATGCAACCTGGTAAAATTTCTCAAAATCCTCGAGTTCGGGGTTGGTTAGCGTATTTTCCATAGTAGTATTTTTACCTTTATTGCTATTGTTATTGTTATTGTTATTTTTTTTTCCAGTAGTTTGTGGTTTCATTTTATTAGAGTTTGAATTTGACGTTGTTCTCTTAGCCATCTCGGTCAGTTTTTTTTCTTTTTTTTTTTTTTTTGTTCTTTTAAGTATTTTGCTTAAAATATGTTTATAATATGCAAGAAATGATTTACTAAAGGAAATAAGTAAAATAAAAAAAATTAAAAAATAAAAAAAATACAAGATAGAAAAACTTTGGTGGGTTATAAGCATAAGAAACTTTTTATTTTTATTTTTGTTTTGTTTTGTTTTGTATTATTTGATTGATTCTTAAATTGAAGGAGGAAACCCGTCCATTTGTATCCCTTCAACGTCTTTTTCTTTATGATCTCGGAGAAAAAGAGAAGGGGGAAAGGACTCTTTGTTGAATATTTTGTCCGAAATTTGACAAAAATATAAAAAAAAAAACTTTTGTTTATTTCTGCCATTATTGCTTTTTTTTGGATTATGATTTTAGGGGGGGGGAGTGGAGAATTTACCGTAGTGATATTTCTAGTAATATTTACACTTTATAAAAAAGGGAGATCAACTGATTGGGGGCAAATGAGGGGCAAGGGCAACTACTTATACCAATATCCATAATAAAACAACTTTATCAATTAATATTCTTAAATTTACATAAATAAACCATATCTATATTCTCTTTTCTTATAAACTTAAATTTTGGTTTTTTCTTTCTTCTTTTGTTTTTCCTTTTTTTTTTGCTTTTTGGTTATTACAAACTATAAGTAATTATTTAAAGCTTAAACTAAAAAAATAAAAAAAAAGAAAAACAGAAAAGACAAACAGAAAAGACAAACAGAAAAGACAAACAGAAAAAGTTTAAAAATATAAACTATCATAGTTAACTCGTCATTATACTTAGTGAATAAACCATTCAACTAAAATAAGAGTATGTTTAAGGATATACAATTCAATCAAAATGATGATGATAGCAATGAAAACACTAAAAACAATCACAATAATAATAACATAGTTGAGCCATGTTCATATCCGTGTTCATCATCCTCTTCAACTAATATAGGACCAACTGATGTACGAACTAGTAACAATCCTCAAGCACGTGGGAAAACAGTTCGTTTGCTCGTACCAGAACATGAGGGGAATGAAATTAAGCCTAGTGATGAATTACAACAGCATCATGATAGAGAACTGGACGAAGAAGAATTACCCGAGTTCCAAAAAAGACCTTTAAGTGATACACCCATGCATTCACAATGGAATTCTCCAACAATAACACCAGAACAATCATCTTCTAATTTACTGGCTACTGCTGATGAGCAAGCTTTAATTACTGAATCAGAAACAGAAGACGATAACAGTTCATCTCATGCAAATAAAAAGAACCTGTCCCAATTTCTTAAACCAATGGTCCCATCGGCGGATACTGCACATAGTCCCAATAGTACTGGTTCTTTATCTCATACTAGTATTCCTCGCCATCATGCTACCGCCACATTGGATGTGCCCGGTTTAACTAAATCCAAGACTAGTCCAGATGGTACTATTTCTTCCAAAGATCCTGCTTCCAAATTGGTGATTATTATGGTTGGACTACCGGCTACGGGTAAATCGTTTATCACAAACAAATTGTCCAGGTTTTTAAATTTTAGTATGTATGATTGCAAAGTTTTCAATGTGGGAAACACTAGAAGAGAATATACCAAGAAACACTCAAATACCACGCCAAATCAGGACTCCAGTTTCTTTGATCCTACCAATCCTTCTGCCACTAAATTAAGAGATAAATGGGCTATGGATACGTTAAGTCAGTTATTGGACTATTTATTATTATCATCACCTGGCGGGTCAGTGGGTATATTTGATGCCACAAACACTACCAAGGAAAGAAGAAAACATGTGATTAAAACAATAAGGAAGAGATCAGGTCTATTAAACGTACTATTTTTGGAGAGTGTTTGTTCTGATACCCAAGTTGTTGAAAGAAATGTTAGGTTAAAGTTACTGGGACCCGATTATAAGGGGAAAGATATGGGAGCTTCGTTAAAGGATTTTAAACTAAGATTAACCCAATACTCCAAAGCTTACGAGACTGTGGAGGATGATGAAAATATACCGTATATTAAGATGATTGATGTAGGGAAAAAAATTATTTCTTACAATATACAAGGATTTTTAGCATCTCAAACTGTTTATTATTTGTTAAATTTTAATCTTTGTGACAGACAGATTTGGATTACCAGAAGTGGTGAAAGTGAAAATAACGTATGGGGACGCATTGGTGGAGATTCTGTTTTAACACCAAGAGGCGTAAAGTACTCCATTGCATTAACTAAATTTATTCGAAAGAAAAGGTATGAATTTAATCAGACTTTGCTTAAAGAAAACAAAGTACAAAGTGAAGAGGCAAAACAAGAGGCTAATAGCGGTAACGTTCCACTGGACGAACAAACGTGTAAATATCTAGTGAAGGAGGAAAACAATGTAAATAAGGAATTTTTTGTTTGGACATCAATGTTGAAACGTGCCATCCAAACAGCCAAATTTTTCGATGAAGATGAATTTCCAATTAAACAAATGAAAATGTTAGACGAATTAAGTGCGGGTGATTTTGAAAATTTAACTTATGAGCAGATAAAAGAAGAATTTCCTGAGGACTTTAAAGAAAGATTGAGTGATAAATTGAGATATAGATATCCTGGTATTGGTGGTGAATCTTATTTAGACGTTATTAATAGATTAAGACCTGTTATTACCGAACTGGAAAGAATTACTGACAACGTTTTAATTATATCGCATAGGGTGGTTGCGAGAGTTCTATTAGGTTATTTTTTAAATTTGAGTAGAGATATATACACCAATTTGGATGTGCCATTGCATTCCGTCTACTGTTTAGAAACCAATCCCTTTGGAGTTACCTGGAAATTGTACGAGTATGATGAGATAATGAATGATTTCAGAGAAATACCACAAGATGAATTGAATACAAGGACGGTTCAACAAATTGGATTGGTTCATTCTGAAAGAAGGTATAGCGTGGTACCAACTGCCCCTAAATCATCGTCGAACAAAGATGTAGAGAGCAATAGTTTTGAGGAATTTAGACGCAACATGAGGTCACCTACCCACAGTGATACAAAGGCTGTGACTTCTAAGTTTCCCTCTGCAAGACCCACTTCACCATCCCGTACTGAAGAAAATTCTGATAATGCTGGAGTTGGCAATGTCAATGGCCAAGCCATGGAGATTCCAATGTCTTATTCGTTAGCAAAATCTTTCTCTACGGGTACATCCAGAGCAATACCAGAAAATTCAATTATGAGTTCTTCAAATAATTCATTGATGCATTCTATCAATAATAATAATTTCACAGTTGGTTCTTTAAAATTCGCGACAAACAACAACAGCAACAACAACAACAACAACAACGATAATAATAATAATAATAATAATAATAATAGCGGTGTGGTACCTCGTTTAAAACAGCTAAGCAATTGTTCGATTTCCTCGCCTATAAGCGCTGCTGCTAGTATCAGTAATGGTTTTAATGATAATTTTTATAACAAAAATAGTAGTAGCGATGCCAGATCCAATTCTGGATATTCAATTGAGATGGATATTTTAAATGAAAAATTGAAGAAATTGAAATATATTAATAGAGCAGATGATAATGATGAATCTGATGACGATGGTAATATAAGTGATGATGAAAGAGAATGATAATCCAGTAGCTCATATAAAATTGGCTTTTAACGCATAGATATTGGAAAAGAAGAAGAAGAAAAACCTAATGATAATGATAATAATATTGCTGTTTTTAGTTTAGCAATGATGATGATGATAATAATAATAATAATAATATATATATATAACTATATAGCATGATAATAAAGAAAAGTTAAATGAATTAGTTTATACCACCAAATAGAAGTGGATAATAATAGTAAAATGCAATGCTAAACGGAATAGACTATACCGATACCATTAATCCACTGTCCAATTCTACCATAAACACCCAATAGTCTATGTCCAGTTGGTGGAATTAAAGTCTCTTGGTGACCACCATTACAATTACCTAGCATAGGGGTCACAGCGCCTTTTTTAACAGTGATTACTTGTAAAGCGTCAATCCAACACCCACATTTCACATTGAACCCCAATAATTTATCAGCACGCTCAAAGATAACGGTTGTGAAATTATTAGTTTTGTTACCAAATACATAATCGGGTTCTTTATTAGAAGTATAATGAAATCCAATTCCATCTAAAGCACCACCATGATAGACTCTAACACCAATGCATCTTTCCACGTCAATGGTTAAAACACCCGGATCCTTGCCATCCGTGCCATTACCGCAACAGCCACTTTTCAAACCAGTTATTGATGGAGAACCTAAGTTTACAAAGGATTGTTCACTTAACTTCTTTAAGTTTTTGAATTCAGCCTGTGGTGAATTAACTGCCAAGACTCGTAGACTTATTGTGTCATTTCTCTTATCGGGTGGCAATCTGGTCCTTAAATCATCTATGGAAATCATAATTTCCTGTTGAGGGCCTTGGCCCCCGACGGACACAGGTAAGTACTCAATAAAGCCGCGTGCTAAATCATCTTTATCACCACTAATAATTTCTATGGAATAAATACCAGTTGGTGACTTCAAAGTGAACAAGCCAGGTGAATTGACTGGAAGTAAAGTTGGTGCCGCATAATTAAATTGAGCTAATTTCCCAGGTCTCATAAATGAGGGATCTTCATAATCTTTTGGTAAAGTAAAAGATGGGTGATATAAAAACCTTAATAAATCTAGTCTATGCCAAGCACATTCATCTTTAGGGTAGATAGGTGGAGTTAATCCATTATTCTTTTTCCTTGTAGAATAAGCTTCTTTACTTAAAAAACTTCTATTTAAAACTGGATAATCTCTTAACATAACACCACTTTCTTGGTGAGGGCAACCTAAAGAATGACCAATTTCATGCATGAACGCACCCAAGGTAACGCAAAGACATTCCCAGTAACTACCACATTCGCCATTATCGTTAGCCACCAAGTCGCCAATCCCAGCAGTGTTTTCATCGGTGAAACTGGAAGTGATTTCTTCATAACAAGTTGGCCAGGAGTATAACCCATGCGAACCGAAAATAGCCAATTTGATATCTTCAGTACCACCACCTAGAGCAGCGTGGGTTAAAAGTAATTTGGAGGACTTATCCCAATGGGTGTCTAAAAACATAACTGCGGCCTGTAATGGTTTTTCGTTGTCATGTAGCAGTCTACCATTTTCATATTTACGCAATGCATCCATTGCAATGGGGAATAAGCCTCCAGTATTAGTACCTTTTGGATTTTGTTGGGCTAAATTTGGATCTCTCAATTCTTTAACGGTTTTATCACTATGTAGAATGTGGACTTTAATAGTGCTACTTAATTTACCTTGCGGACCATATTGTTTGAATAGATAGTCTGTATTCCATTCCTCAACAAATTGGAATGTTCTTTGACCAAACCCGTTACGATACATTTGTTCGTTCGTGTATGCTTGCATCAACCTTGCACCCATTCTCAATTTTTTAATTGCTACATTCAAACCGTTGTTGGTCTGTGTATCAATTTTAGTTGATGGTGAATCAAAGAGGTATTTGGAATCTTTGCCTACTAATAGACACAAATGAATTGGAATGTCTTGTAGTAGGGGAACATATTGACAGACAATATTTTTCAATAAAATTTCACCGGTTTTTGAGTTCTTGGAAGTAAACCGCAAATTGTTTAAACCTGGGGTTAATTGGATGGTAGCTTTGAATAGTCTAGCATTGATTTGATATTTTAATGGAGGTAGTTGTAGTGATGATATTACGATTTCTTGGAAACCTTCTATATTTTTTTCTGTGTAATTACCTTGGGTATTATTGATCTGACCGTGTACTATAATACAGGGTGAGTGCAATTCTTGATTGTCTTGTAAATTGATTAAACTAATTGACATTAAAAGTGTTGATATTACTTCTTTTTGTTTGTTCTTTTTCCCCTTCTTTTTAATGTAAAAAGGAAGATTTAAGTGTGTTTTTATCATGCAAGAGAAAAAGCCAGATTTAAATGTTAATCATTTAAAGATCTAATTATTAATAACACTAATTTGCACGTACAAAAATGATAACAAGTTGTATAAGAAATTGTCGTAGAACGTAATTTATTTATCCCCTTTTAAAAGTATCAAAAACAATTTTAACAGCACATCAAATTAAATATTTTTTTTTCTTTTTTCCAAACTTGGAAAAAAAAACAAAGCAAAAATTCGCTTCGGCTTACTTTTTGTTTTTCACCTTCAAAAAAATATCAAAAAAATATCAAAAAAAAAAAAAAAAAAAATTTTTTTTGCCCTTGGTGTATTTTCTCTGATATATTTATTTTTTTTTTTTTTTTTTTTTAATAAAGAATAATAAGGATAAAAACTACTACAAAAATTTAAAACTCACTGAAATAGAAACAAAAACAAAGATAAATAAACAACCGCTAAAAAGATTCATAAAACATGTCCGGTCACAGAAAACGTGTTTATCCAAAGGCTCAATTTGATTATAGTAATCCAGCAACAATCAGTGGTGGTGTGCCTCCACCCCAAGTTCCAGGCCAACAGGTTCCATTTCAACCTCAAGTTTCACAACAACAATTCATGACTCCAATTCAACAACAGTTGAACAACCAAATTGATCAAACTACTCAACAAGTCGCTAATATGAACTTATATGGTAACAAAGATGGTAATTTTGCACCACAGTATAATATTAATGCTGCTTCTCCAGTTATTCCTCAGCAACAACAGATTCCTTTACCACCTCAGCAAGAAGCTTTACAACATTCGGGTACTACCTTTGGTAAGCCAATGAATCAACTATACCCAGTTGATTTATTAACTGAATTGCCACCACCAATCACTGATTTGGAATTACCTCCACCACCTTTGGTTGTTCCAAATAATAAAGTCTTGTATCCAAGTGACACTGTAAATAAATGCACTGATTATTTAAGATGCACACTAAATGCTATTCCTAAAACTAATGCTTTATTAAAGAAATCTAAATTACCCTTTGCCTTAGTTATCAGACCTTTTACTGAATTGGATGACGATGATGAAGAAATTCCTATCAATACTGATACCGTATTGGTTAGGTGTCGTCGTTGTCGTTGTTACTTAAACCCATTTGTCACTTTAATCCAAGATGGCAGGAGATGGAGATGTAATTTTTGTAATTTGGCTAACGATTTCCCACTTGTTGATAATACTAATTTTGCCACGCAAATATTGCCACAAAGACCGGAAATGTTTTACTCTGTTGTTGATCATTTAGCTCCACCCCAATATTCTGTTAGAGCTCCACCACCCAGCGTCTATTGTTTTATTTTGGACTGTTCTCATAATGCTATCAAAAACGGGTTATTGGCCACTTCTGCAAGAACCATTTTGGAATCTTTAGATTCTTTACCAAACAGGGATGATAGAACCAGAATTGCCATTTTATGTGTGGACAATGCTTTACATTATTTTAGCGTTCCTACTGATGATGATGATGGTGATGATGATGCTGATGCTGATGCTGATGGCGATGATAACCAAGAGAAGAATGAAAAAGATAATATTAAGATGTTAGACGTTGGTGATTTGACTGAACCCTTTTTACCGCTACCTGAATCCTTGTTAGTCCCATTATTGCAATGCAGATCCAACTTGGAAAAATTATTGAACGCAATCCCAGAAATCTTTCAATTTAATATTTCACCTAAATTTGCCCTCGCTCCTGCCTTAAGAGCCGCCAGAAATATGATTAAACATATTGGTGGTAAAATAATCGTTTGTTCTTCAACTTTACCTAACACAGATGATGAAGGAGCTTTGAAACCAAGAAGCGAAACAGGTTTAGCCAATACTAAAAAGGAAGCCTCTACCCTATTAACTCCACAATCAGGGTTTTACAAATCTTTTACAATTGACTGTAATAAGTCCCAAATCACTATCGATCTATTTTTGGCTTCTGACACTTATATTGATGTTGCAACTCAATCTAATTTAGCTCGATACACAGCTGGACAAACCCATTTTTATCCTGGTTGGAGCGCTACTAACTTGTCAGACGTAACTAAATTTACCAAGGAGTTCTCTAAACATATTACTATGGATTTATCTATGGAAGCTGTGGTTAGAGCAAGGGGTACTAGCGGTTTGAAAATGTCCGGATTTTACGGACACTTCTTTAATAGATCTTCCGATTTGTGTGCATTTCCAACAGTTCCTAGAGATCAAGCTTATGTTTTTGAAGTTAGTATTGAAGAAACCATTGTTAAAGAATATTGTTATTTCCAAGTTGCTTGCCTAATGTCATCCAACGCTGCTGATCGTCGTATAAGAGTTATTACCATTGCTTTGCCAACCACTGATAATATTGGTCAAGTTTACGCCAGTGCTGACCAGTTGGCTTTAACCAAATATTTTGCTGTTAAAGCAGTTCATAATGTTATTTCCACAGGGTTTGAAGAAACTAGAGAATATTTAGATAAGCAAGTTCAAGATATTTTGTCTACATACAAGGGTGAAAATGTTGTTTCTAACACAGCAGGTGGTGCTCCATTAAGATTGTGTGCTAATTTAAGAATGCTCCCATTATTGATGCATGCCTTAACCAAAAACATGGCCTTTAGAAAGGGTGTTGTCCCAAGTGATCATAGAGCAGCAGCTTTAAATAATTTGGAAAGTATACCACTGGAAAATCTTATTAAATCGATTTATCCAACAGTTTATTCATTGCATGATATGCCTGATGAGGCAGGTTTGCCCGAAGAGGAATCCGGTGAAATTCTTTTACCTCAACCAATTAACGCCACAATGTCCTTATTTGAAAAGTATGGTTTGTATTTAATGGATACTAATAACGAATTGTTTTTATGGGTTGGTGGTGATTCAGTTAATGAATTGATCATGGATGTTTTTGGTACTCCTAACATTTTTGAAATCCCGATTGGTAAAAATGAGTTACCGGCTTTGGAAAATTCTGAATTTAATACACGTGTTAGGAATATTGTTTCTAAGATAAGGGAATCAAGTGATGTGGTCACTTATAAGAACTTGTATATTGTTAGGGGTGCTGGTATTTCCGAGCCTGTTGATCATCCATCAGCTAGAGAATTGAGTTCATTGCGTTTGTGGGTTGGGAGTTATTTGGTTGAAGATAAAGTTTTGAATACATTAAGTTATCGCGAATACTTACAAACTTTAAAAAACAAGATTACAAAATGATGTTTTTAAATAAAAGTCTATGTATAATATTCTGATTGGTATTATATATATGTATATATATATATATTTGAATCAAAAAAGAAAAAATAATCAAAAAAAAAAAAAAAAAAAAAAAAAAAAAAAAAATAATCAAAAAAAAAAAAAAAAAAAATGTTAAATATTTTCAAACTTTCAAAAGGAAAAGAAAAAAAATTTTTTCTTTTAATATAAAAATGCATACTTAAACTTAAGAAGAAACTTGACTATATACGTATGTCCCAGCAATAATAATGCCTGATTTGAAAATGTATGGGATGAATTTACCTTTTTCTCTTTTTTCCTTTTCTATTTTTTTTTCATTGATTACTAACATACCTTATATCCTATATCACCATGAACTCAGCTATATGTATATATATATATAAAGGTGGTGTTTTGGAGATTTAAAAAAAAAAAAAAAAAAAAAAAAACATAACTTGTTTGTAGAATATCAAGAAAAGATTTAATAGATACCAATGAAAGGTCAAAAAATGAAGATGCTTTATATGTATTACCACAAAATATGGAATTCGAATTTATAGAAATCAGCAACAAAGATGAGGATAACAAAAAGCATCTAAACAGTACTGCTCAAGAAGAAGAAATAAATGAGAAAGAATTTGATTTCCCACTATTTTCAATGGGTGTAACTAACTCCCCATCTACTCATTCTCAAGCTAATAATGTATCACAGGGAAAGGACAGGAGTAATTTGATTAAAATCTCTTTGCGTGATGAATTGGATGTTTTTGATGAGCAGATTAAGGATTTTAATAAGCGCCCTAGTAGTTATTACTTGGCTGGACATAGAAGTGCTTTAGAAAAATCACAGTTTGAAGCTAGTTGCATTGATGCTGATTATATCATAGAGCATTCTAAAGAACTATATAGCACGGGATTTTCAATAAGTGATAAGGCCAAAAGGGATATTGATTTGAACGAATTCAACAGTAAGATAGAAAAAGAATTAGTGAAAGAAATTAAATTGAAAAAAAGAAGGCCTGGCAAAAATCAAAGAATGGCCAGGAAAACAGGTGCTAAAAATGAACTTGAAAGAGAGTTAAAAATAAAAGAAATTAAAAAAATGATCAAAAAGAAATTTCATAAAAGGGGTGGTAAGAAAAATAAAAAAAAAAAGACTATTAATCCATTAGCTGATGCAGGTATTAATCAACAGCAGATCCCAAAATTCAGTTCAGGATAGTATCTATATGCGTGTAACTATCTCAGTCTGCTTTTGTAATTAAATTTTAAAGCATATAGCGTAAACTTTTAGTTACAAATATTATTATTATTATTATTATTATTATTAAAATTAAAAATATAATTTGGATGGAGATTTTTTGTGTATACGCTTTTTTTGTTTTATTTTTCTTTTCCTTTTTACACTTTTACCGAATTCAACATTATAGCAATGATTTGGTTTTTATCTGAATGCTCATTGATAGTACTGTGTTTAATTAGACATTCGTTCATTTTATTTTCTATTATGTTCTTGATTATATCCCTGTTTTGAATCAAACTTTTACCAACTGGACCGCCTCTTTTCAAATTAGTTTGGAACTCTTTCCCAAATATCCTACCGATCATTGACCAATATATAAACAATATTGATTTATTGCTGCTTTTTTTCTTTGACATAAACTCTTTATAAGCTGTTGTTGTTGCAGTAGTAGTACTAGTAGAAACGGAACCATTGTCCGTTGTTATTTTTATGTCCTTTAATACTTTTTCAATGTTAATAATAGAATCATTTATCGTCATTGCTTGGTCAAAAGCCGACTGGAATGATTTAATTGATGTTATCGTCTTATTCAAAATTGCAGTTGTTGTAGATATTTTGGACAATAATATTTTATCTAAAACACTATTAAATTGATGCCTCGAAAGCAATAATAATGCATTTATTAAATTTTTCAGCAATTCCTCATTTTTGTTTGATATATGATTATTCAAACATAGCTTTAACATTTGATCACTAAGATGATTAATAATCTGTTTCCTTTGGGGTTGGATTGTATTTTTACAAACATCCTGCACCAATAGTAAATCGCCTAGGATTGGGTTTTCCTGCAAATTAAAATCAATTTGCGAGTGAATAGATGCTAAATTGTACAATTGATTAACGCTCATGTTAGCTTTATTGCTGATATTGTAATCGCATTGCAATACCAAGTTACTGAAAATCATAAAGTCTCTTAGTATCATTGATGTTTGGTGTAACTTCGACAAGGAGATTTGTAAATTGTTGGCCTTAGTATATGGTTTTAACACTTGCTCATTCAATTTATTGTAAGATAACTCTAAAAACTCAACACTTGGATTCAAAAGTTTAGGGATTATCTCTGTTCCAATTTTATTTAACTTATCTATGTTGGTTAATATATTTTCATAATTAGACTTGAGGGCATTATCAATTCTTTCATCTATTTCATCCAGATCATATTTGATTTTTTTCAAAGGTGTGTATAAATCTAGAGTAGGTTCGGTAGTAGTGGTTATAGTTCCAGTTTCAGTGTTATTAATATTATCTATAATTGTGGGGTTTGTTGCTTTCAAAAAAGTATTTGAAAATTGAAAGGCACTAAACGATTCTTCTAAATAAGCTCCAAAATCTTCATCTATATGAGACCCTTTGGGTTTATCGCTTGAGCTTTTAATATCTATTTCATTTTCAACAGAGGAAGACATTTGCTTTTTCTTTTTTTTTTTTTTTTTTTTAATTTTGTTTTATCTTCTTGTTTACATTTGGCAAATGTTTCCAAATGGTTTAATAAAAAATTGTTGAGGGAGTTGCAAAAAAAAGAAAAAGAAAACCTGAAATTTTTAATTCGATTTTCCGGTTTTTTTTTATTGGAAAGAAAAAAGTTTTATTTTTCATATCATTTTTAACGAAAAAGAATAAAAGATTGTCTTTAATCGAGACCTTTTTTTTTTGTTTTTAATGTAATAAATAATTTTTATTAGAACGAATTAAAAGATGCAAAACAACAGATATATCTTCTATGTAACTAAATTATACAATAGTCTTGTCATCTTTTATCACTTAATAGCCACAATTGACCTTTTAAAATTTTCATTACATTTGAATACTTCGAAAGAAGAAACACACGAGCTAAGGCCATTTTCATCGTTGGATATTCTATCCTCTATGTATTTTTGGAATTCTAATATGCTACCACCAACACCAAAATATATATCTTTGGCAGCTAGTAATATTTCGATCTTGTTATTTTGTTTTTGTAATTTTTGTTTCAAGTCCAATAGTGTTTCACTGATTAAAGGTAAAGTATCTGGCTGATAAATAGTTTCGCTGGTTAAAACCATACAATCATTGGTTGTATTATCGTTGGACAATTCATTTTCGAGATCATTGATAATTAAATCGTTAAAAGCCCTGCACCATGATCCAGAAATAAGTTTTAAAGAAACTTGTCTATTAACTATAAAATCATTGAATGAAGACAATAATTGTTTTGATAGAAAAATTTCATCTTTGGCAATAGGAATAGTGGCATCCTCAAATTTCTGCAAGTTACTTAGTTCCTCAGTGCTCAAATACAACATACACCATGATATAATTAAATTTGGGACGGTAGCTAGTCTCAAAACTTCGTAATTGTAATCACACAAATAAAAAGAAAGATTGGAATTATTGTGGTTGTTATCTTTTTGTTTTTTGAGTAAATTTAAATGTTTAATAAACAAATATTCAGTAGGTAAAGCAGTACCACACCCCAATTCAATTAATTTCTTATAGTCGGTAATTTCACTACTGTTATTTGCTAAATAGTCTACTAAGTCGATTGAACACTCCCAAGATTTTAACCCACCTTCGTAAACATTTTTAACTAAATCCTCGTTGGTTTCCCCCATTAAAATTTCTAATTCTTTGTTATCATTTGTATCATCTATTTCCATCATGATTTGATGTTTTATGTCGAATAATTCTCTTCTATATAATTCGATTTGGTTCTTAGGAGTGTGTATAATTTCAAATGTAATTCTTACATTAATTAAACTTTGCAAAACATGTTGTAAGTCGTGTAAAATTGGTTTTTTTGTAGCTGGTTCTAATGGAACATCTAATGGGTTCGTAAAATGTTGATTGTTATTATTGCTGGCGAGATATTTATTTTTATTGAGATCTTTATTTTTAGTGATCTCATTACTATTCAAATCATCTTCATTGAATTCAAAAGAAAATGACATATTTACTTTTTAATAGGAGGTTAGTGCAAAAAAAATTATCTAATTGTTCTTGCTGATTTTCCTATTTGGATTTTGTTAAAAAAAATAATAAAAAAAAAAACTAAAATAAAATAAAAATTTAATTATTTAATTAATCAATAAAGCAAAATAGATATCAAGTTTTGCCGAACTAAACGATTTATTTAGTATTTTTTGTTACGTTTCTTTTTTTTTTTTTTTTTTTTTTTTTCATTTTTTTAACTTTAAAAATTTTTTTTTTTTAACTTTTTTTATTTTAAAAACAATATAAACACGTTATAGTAGATTTCTAAATGTGAACATTGTTGCAGTTACAAAGAAATTGTAAAAAAAAAAAAAAAGCAAGTTAAAAGAAGTAATAAAAGCTCAAAACCATTTGATTGTAATAACTTGTTGTATCAAATATAAATGCTGCACTTGCCTTAACACCATGTACACATATGTATATATATCACACGAAATTACTGTGTGTAGTTGAAAAAGTGGTTCACATTCACCTTGAATAAACCTATTAGCTATATTTAATAATGAATATAAATGAGGGGAGGGAAGGGGAGTGAGAAAAAAAAATTAATATCTCAATGATATAAAATATAATATTAATATAAAATGAATGAATAAATAATTAAAATAATTGTGGAAAAAAAAAAACCTTTTTCCTTAAACAAATTGGGAAAAAAAAAAAAAAAAAAAAAAAAATTAATAATAATAATAATAAAAAAGAAAATCACAGCATATACTTCCTATGGTATTTTCTTCATTTCCTCTCTTCTTGATACAAAAATCAAAAAATTTTTAATTCTATTCTTTCCAATTCAAACTATTCAGAAATCTTCTTATTTAGATTGAACTTGAGAATAACCACCCCATGGATTAGCGTTCTTAGATTTCAAATATTCATCAGATTTCAATTGCCATTCCTTGTTCAAAGTTTTTGATTGTGGAGCAGCTAATTGTCTTAAACCAGCAAAAATAGCTAAAGAAACTAATAACCCTACCACAACACCTTTGGCAATATAACCAGCATCACCTTTAGCATAAACTGGTCTTCTTGGACCCCAAGATCCGTAAGAAATATACCAGGCAGCTTGCTTTTCAGTTGGTGTTAATTTATTCCAAGGTAATTTTTGTCTTTCCTGCAATTTGGCAACGATATTTTGCTGTTCCACACTTGGCATGGATTCCCACCTGGAAGGTAAATCAACAATGGAAGCTTTAGATAAGGCAGAAGTAGAAGTATTTCTGACACGAGAAGCTCTTGCAATAGTATTTCTAAACATTTTTTTTTATCTCTTTTTATTATTATATGTGGTGTGTTATTACACTGCGGATTATATGGAGGATAATGCTTTAATGTATTGTTAATACTATTTTTTCTTTTTTAATATATATATATATATATATATGTGAATGAGCAAATATCAAAAAGTTATTCTGAGCGGTAGATTGTAAAAAAAAAAAAAGAAAAAGTCAAGTAATAAAAAGAAAGCCAAGGTGGAATATTCTTAAGTAACAGTAACAGAAATACAAATGGAATAAAAAAGAAAAAAGGAAAAAGCTAAAAGGAAAACAGTAAAATGAAATAATTTTTATTTATTTATTTACCAATCGCAAATCAGCTTTTTTTTTGAATTGAAAATTTACAACAAATAAATGTAAACCCGTACCTACCTCACCACTTACATCTTACAGTCTCTGTGTGTAATTCTACGTTCAGCCAATCATATCTCTTGAACTTTTAAAATAACTATATATTAAAAATAAACCGTTTCGCTCGCACCAATTAAAAAAAAAAAAGGTTCATTTTATCGGGTGATCGTTTCGTAACAAATATAAAAATAACCTTAAATAACTATTTGAGTATCTAGCATCTTCTACACTTGACTTTAACGTCTACTATTATACAACTACCCCGCATTTCTTTCCTATTATAAAACGAAAAAAAAAAAAAAGAAAAAATTAAGCTTGTATATATTTATATTATCTTAACTAATTCACCAGTATTTCTTTTGTGTTTGCAGATTATCAATTATATACTGTCTACGACGCAATTTAGGTGGCAACCCGCTTTCTATATCGTTACTATTGTCGTTGTGGTTTAGTCGAACTTTTGAGATAGCATTAGCAGAATCGTTTAATTTAGTAGAATCAAGACTGATTTCAGTCATGTTCTTGCAACTGTCAAAGATGTATTTAAAATCGGTAACAACTCTTAGAACATCTTCTAAATTAATCCAATACATCTGTAAGTTGTTTTTCATTTTCTTATATTCTTGGGTTTCAAATTTAACTCTTTCAGTAAAAGATAGATTCGAAACCAAATCTTGATTAATATTGTTGTTTCCGCCTGTCAAAAAAATAAATTTATAGAGATTCCAAACTTTCCTCAAAATATCTTCTCCGTCACCATCTATGGCAGTTACTTCGATTCTTTGATCCTTGACCGCATCGACGATTTCCTGTGCTTTGTTGGGAAACATACAATATATTTGAACATCTAACACTAGCTTGTCGTTTTCCTTGGTTTTAATATAATACAAAGGTAAAAAATCTTCAATATTTACATCATTATTAAATTGTACCATTTTTAAACCAATTGGATAACAATTTCTAATATATTTCCTTTTAATGATTTCCTTTTGAACTTCCAGTGCTTTCTGTTTCTGTAATGCTTCTTCTTTGCTTTTAGCCAATTTTGTTGCTTCCAACTCGCGTAATCTTTCCTCCTCCTGTAGTCTTAATTTTTCCTTCTTTTCTAATTGTATCAAAAATTCTTGCTCTCTTTTACGTCTTTCCTCCAATCTTTTCAATTGATATTCACTGGCTTTGTTGTTGTTGCTATTCGATTCCTGATAATTACTAGGATCATCCACGATCCCGTTGTTGTTTGAATTGGTGGTTAGCTTAACTTTTTTAATCACAACATGTTTAGTAGTGTTTTCTTCACGTTTGCGTTTGATTTGCTGTTCATCATTCGGCGTTTTAAGGTTTTTCTTAGTAACAATGGTGCTAGAGCCGTTGGTGCCAATATTAGAACTCTTTAGTTCATTATTTGATGGTAACAAGTCTGTATTATCAATATCGTCGCCTTTATCACCATTAACTTTCAACTTCTCTGTTTTTCTATAATGACCATCAACATTTGTTTCTTTGTCTTCAGTCGTAACTTTCTTTTTTCTGTTAAGGCTATTAATTCTAACACTTTTTTCCATCTTCTCTTTCAAATATTCAATCTCTTTTTCATCCACTGTAATACCATGCTTAGCATAGTATAATGCATCATGTCCTTCATCACTGGCATCTTTGGCATTTACATCGGCACCACCAGCGTCGATCAATAACTTGACTGTATCCAAATGGCCCCGACCTACAGCCAACATCAATATACTTTTTCCCATTTCATTGGGAACTTTTGCTTTAGCATTGGCGCCAAAGGCAATATATATACTAGCCAATTCTGTATGTCCATTTTTAATGCATTCTATAAATGATCTCATGTCAATTCTACCACCATTTTGTAAATATTTCCCAATATATTGCAAATCTCCTTCTTTGGATGCTCTGTATATTTTTTCTTTGCCCTTTTTACTATTTAAATCAGTTATGAAGAATTCTTGTTTTTTATAACTATATGTTTTATATTTATTATTCAACTGTTCCCATTCACTTTTATCATCATCATCATCATCATTATCATTATCATTATCATCTTCATCTTCATCTTCATCATCTTCTTCTTCTTCTTCTTCTTCTTCTTCTTTAATTTTATCATTTCCATTAGATGTAGTATTATTACGACTACAATCTAATTTACTTCCTTCTCTTCGTTGTTTAACAGGATTGTAGATCATTTCTTTTTCATGATACTCATTATCAACAACAAAATTATTTTCAGTTTTTGTTTTTACGACGGAATGTTCCTGTGTTCCCATCCCTAAATCCTCACTATTAAGAGCAGTTGTTCGAAATACATTACCACCCTTGCCATTTTGTTGTTTATTATTTTTGCTCTTAATAATAGTGTCCCTCTTTTTAATATTTTTATTTAGAGATTTCCCATGGAATACAATTTCACCATTTTTCACATCATTTCCATGATGACCATGCTTATACTTATCCATTGCTTCTTTAACTAAAACTTTTAATTCATTAGCAATTTCAATCTCCTCCTCGTCACTCAAATCTTGTTCTTCCAATGTAATTAAAGAATCTTTGCCATTTGAATTCTTAATCAATGGGTTGGCACCATGATTTAATAAATATTTAACCACCTCAACATGGCCATTAGCACACGCATCTAATAATGGTGTGTCTCTATCGTGAGGACCGGTTTGTAAATTTACATCTGCACCATGAGCAATTAGTAATTTAACAATATCTAAATGTCCGTTCAATGCGGCTTCATGCAAAGCGGACACACCTGCATAGTCTTGATCGTTTACATCATATTCACCCTCTGACAATAATTTCTTAACTAAATCATGTTTGCCTTTATCACAAGCAACTTGTAATTTAGTTCTACCACTGGAATCCTTATGCTTACTCTTCTTGTTCTTCAATTTAGGTATGGCAATGTGAGAAATTTTATTATGAGTGGTAGTATTATGTTTTATATTGTCACGAACACCTTTATCCACTGAAGTCCTCATTGTAATATTAGTATTATGATTAGATTTTTCATCTTTAATCTCCTGTTCGTTCCCCTCTTCAACTTTAGATAATATTCTAGAATGTTGCGACATTTTTCTTATTGGTGAAGATTTACTTAGTATACTACTAGGAATATCGGGCATACTATCATCCAATTCAGACAATTCGGATTCAGATCCATCGTCGTCATAAAAAAAGGATGCTGATAACTTTTTTTTTTCGATGTAATTTTTACTATAATCTTTGTTATCAATATTATGATCTTTATCACCAATCGCACTCTTATTCATCAACTGATCAGCCCTAATTAATCTTGCCTTTCTTGGCTTAATCGGTGTAGAGGGTTGAGTAACTGTATCACTTTCAACTTCAGATAATTCATCATCAGAATTAACATTTGACAACGATTCGTTCATATTTCCAGTTTTATTATCAGTAACAATATTATCATGTACAATTTTTCCGGCCACATTTGCGTGTTGTGGAATGTGAAGATGTAATCTATTATTATATTTTTGTATATTCTTATCATTCAACTCATTATCTGCCTCAATATATTGATTAACCAATTCAACCTCAATTTTTTTATAACCTGGTCTTAAATCAATCAACCCTGCAAAAATTATGTCATTCAAATGCTCTTTACTAAATGTTCCTAATAAATTATCGTCCCCCCTTATGTTAGGTCCGATTTTTAGGCTTTTGTCAGCAACTTCTCTTGTTGGAGAATCCGATTTCTTGGTTTTGATGGCGGTCAAATAGCTAAATAATGATCTTTTCTTTAAATTTCCATTATTTCTACTGCTAGAGATGTTAGGTGACTCTTTTTTGCCACTTTTAGCTATAATATCGTTCGTATTGTTATCTTTAATATCACCAATATTTGCAGGATTAGTACTATTTTTCATCGAAATGTTATTGTTGCTGCTAGAATTTGTTGATTTTGATATGAAATTGGAAGATTCAGTTGTTGATTGCATTATTTTATTTAAATTGTTTGTACTGAAAGCTTTATCTTTAAAATTATTCGGGTTAATATTATTACTTTTAGTAATATTATTGGCAATAATTAAGCTTTCCTGTCTTTGTAACGTATTGTTAACTTGTTTGGAAATTTTAATAGTCTTTTCAGTGTCATTGTTGCTGTTATTGCCATCATTATTAGCATTATTATTATTATTATTATTATTACTACTATTATTGTTATTGTTATTGTTATTATTATTGTTATTGTTATTATTATTGTTATTGTTATTGTTATTGTTATTACTGACAGGTGTAATAGGAGAGTGTATAACTTCAGTCTTGTTTATCCTCATTATTTTGTCGTCACTATTTGAATAAACCTTACTGGTGTTATCCACAGTTTTTTTAGCACTTGTCACAACTGATGACGAGACAACATTTGTGGGCGGTACTCTTTTAATATTAGAATTTATACTATTATGGCTATGACCACTAGTACTAATAATATTTGACATTGGAGATAAAGAGTTACTAGCAGGACTATTGCTTTTACTTTTGCTGACATTAATGATATTGCTACTATTAGTGTTATTGTTCTTGTTAGGATTGCTGGAATTAGTACGATTAACACCATAATTATTACTTATCGCATCATGAACTACATATCTGTCATATCTACTGTTATAAGTGCTGCCAGAACTATTTCCTCCAAATCCTCCCTTATTATATCTACTCCCATAACTTTTGTTATAATACTTATACCTGCCGCCTCCCATGTTATTGCTATTAAGGTTAGTGTAATAACTGCCCCCGCCACGCACATTATTTATACCTACATTAGCGACAGTGCTACCAGGTGAAGCATTGTTGCTATTGTTACTACCTACAGTAGTATTATTAGTATTTGAATAATGATAATGATAGTTATTGTTGTTGTTTCCACCATTACCAGATGAATTATTGTAGCTGCTATAATAATGGGGTTTATGTCTCATATGGCCGTTGGTATTATTATTATTATTATTATTATTATTATTATTATTATTACTATTATTATTATTCATATTAGTATTTTTATTACGATTGTTATCGTGATTACTACCAGAATTATAGCTCATTTTTAGTAAAGCTCTAATCTTGCTTAATGAGCTTCCTTTTTTTTTTTCTCTCTCCTTATATGTTTGATTTTTAGTTTTATATCTATCCTTTACTAAAAAAGATATTATTTTCCACTTTTTTTTAAGAAAGAGGAAAGATGTTTAAAGTCGGATTGAAAGTTCTTATTAAGAAATAGCATGGCAGAGTTTTGAACCAGTCTTAGTAATAAGGTAAAACAAGATTAAATAAGTTAAAGTAAAACAGAAGTAAAAGCACAAAGATATATATGAAATGCAAAAGATGAAAATGCTCCTACTGTTTAAAAAAAATTTTCTCACAAATTCTAAGTCAAAAAAAAAAAAAAAAAAAAAATTAATAAAATAAAATAAAATAAAAATATTATCCGAAACATACTAATGTTTTAAATGGAATATATGATGTTTCGGACTTCACGTAGCAAAAAGCATTAAAGATGTGGAATGTTTTCTTAGTCTTTTTATTTACATTACTTTTTAAAATATAACATTTCATACAAACTATCATAAGTTTTATAATATTCAATATTGTAAATTAAAAAATAATCAATCATAAAGACAAAAAAGTATTATTTAAAAATAATACACTTATAGGTTAAAAGATAAACCTTGTTCATATACATAAACATGTATTTAGACTTTGTTTGGAATTTATCTAAATCATTAAAATAATTTCCAAAAAAAAAAAAAAAAGTATTTTAATGATTTTTAATGAATAATATTGGTTATTTTGAGTCATTACTACTACTACTACTACTACTACTACTACTACTACTACTACTACTACTACTATTATTATTATTATTATTATTACTATTATTATTATTATAAAATTATTACAATATATATATGTATGTATATATGTTCATATCTTTCAATATTAGAGAATACATGGCACTAAGCATCATAAATTATATACACTTATTCATATATTTAAGATCAAAACCTATTTTTTAACCTCAAATAAAAATAATCAGTCATATTAATGCCCCCCAAAGGAAAAAAAAAGGGAAAAAAAATAAGATGAAAAAAAAAAATTAAAAGTTATCATTGATGAAAAAAGCAATATTACTAGGGCTCTATTGCAGAAAGATTCCTCGGTGATGTTGGAGTGCCACTGCCCAATATTGAGTAATCGTTATTATCTTTATTTTTGATATTATAAATATTATTACTATCATAATATTTATTTGTTGATGTTTCAATTTTATGATTATAATAACAAGAATTCTTTGTAACATCCATAGCCAAAGTATCTCCGCTAGTGGTACTACTATTACTGCTATGATCATCATAATCTAGTTCTGAATGTATTCTTTTGCCTTTATCATCATTTTTATCTTCCACTTCAATGACATAAAAGTTGTCTCCAGCATCATCGTCCATAATATATTCCTCTTCATTATTGTGATCAGCATTTTTTTTTAAAATTGTGTTCGTTTGATTGCTATTGAAATAATCATTTTCAATTAGTATATCCTGCCATTCCATTAACTGGAAAATCAATCCCATGTTAGGACTTATGTTTGTGACTTCTAACTTTAATAAGTTATAAGCTTCCTTTAGTTTTTTGGTTTGATACCTCATAATATAAGCTACAATCAAACTTGCTGATCTGGAAACGCCACATTGACAGTGCACTAATATCTTTGAATTATTTAAAACAGCCTTCTCATACATTAATTCAGTCAAGCTGGGTAAATCTTCGATAATTTTAGTATCATGGGTCCATAAATAATGATAATAGTTGTCAGTACTGAATGTTTTGAAACTACGTTGCCTACCTGCACTGTCAGTCAACTCTTTTGCTACATTTATTATTACGTCGAATTTAGTACTTTCTTCGATAGAAGGTTCAGAGTATAAGTAAATATTTGGTGGTACGACCAAAACTGGTCCATTAGGGTATGCGCCTTGCAAATCATCCTCATCCTCATCTTCTTCGTTGTAAGTCTGTACGCCTTCAAGATGATATTGATTTTTTTCTTTAAAAGCAGTTTGTGCTTTGTTTATAAAATTAGTTTGAGATAAATTTTTATTAGAAATGGATGAATATGTATTCCCTGAGGAAGGTTTGTTGTTAATAGTGGCGTTAATGGTTTCTGAAGTAGTCTTTGATCTTGTTCTTGTATGTCCCCTTATACTAGGAATTTTTTCCGTATTTTTGGAACTACCACTAATATTATTTGTGCTATTTTGATTTTTCTTATCAAATGTTGTATTAATGGAAAGAAATGTGGG
This sequence comes from Saccharomycodes ludwigii, assembly GCF_020623625.1. Lineage (NCBI taxonomy): Eukaryota > Fungi > Ascomycota > Saccharomycetes > Saccharomycodales > Saccharomycodaceae > Saccharomycodes > Saccharomycodes ludwigii. Next base: position 1,188,475 of record NC_060202.1, read on the forward strand.
TGAAATGTTACCGTTGATATTAATTGGAGATGAAGGTGGTCTGGCAAATAATGAATGCCCCCTTTTCAAAATAGGCTTAAAATTATTGGGAGTAATTGTGGTACCATTGTTCTCATTGATCAATTGAGTTGATTGTACATTTTGTAATGTGAAAATTTGAGCGTCACTATTCGTTTTAAATAATTTAGGTGAGAATGGCGCAACACCTTTATAATTATTGCTTTGTATGCTTGATGTATTCGTTATTGTAGATGTGTCTTTTGTTGAAATACGATTACTAGTTGAAACATCATTTATACTCAATGATAAATTTTTTGTATTTTTCTTTAAATTCTGAGGACTTAGCATTAGTAATTTATTATTAATTGGCATATTTGGTTGTATAGGTGTCATAGGAATTTGATCATCTGCATCAAGATCTTCTTGACTTTTTAAGGTATTATTCATTGGAAAGTTTGTAAAATCATTCTTCATTTCTGTCTACAATGGTGGGAGGAGATTTGCGATAAGTTTCTTTTCTTTTTATTTATTATTATTTTTCTTTTGTTTTCTTTTGTTTTCTTTTGTTTTCTTCTTTTGCTTTTTCCTGTATTTAAATCAAAAGTGATAGTAGTAAGTATACTTTTATATAATGCTTTTGCTACTTGTTAGTCCTATAATAGATTAAAAAAAGAATTTTCAATAAACAAACGAATAAATGGTTTATTCGTTTTAGAAATATTTTTGTTATAAAAATAGAAAAATAGTTTATTTTTTGGGTAAGTAAATTAATATTACAAATTCAAGCGCAGAAGCAAAAAAAAAAAAAAAAAAAAAAAAAAATTAAAATTATTTCTAAAAAAAGAACACGGCCAACTAAAACAAAACGGATAACGATACCATGGACTATTCTTAGTGTTTTTTTCTTTTTTTCGTTGTTTTGTTTTATGATACATTTCTATCTGCAAAAGTTCGAGAATTCAATTCTGATACTTTAGAGAAATTATCATCTAACAAGAACTTTATTTAATTAAGCATCTTTGCCTATGTTTCATCTTAGGGAGAAAATAAATAAAAAAATTGTTAGTTTATTGTTCCAAATTTATTAATTAAATAATTAATTAATCTATCTATCTATACATATGTACGTTTTCTTTATTCTATAACCCAGTCTGAAGTGGATGGTGAATCTGTTACGTATATAATAATAAATAAAACATCAAAAAACAAACAATTATCCAACAAATAAATATATGAAAATTGCAACAATCTAGATACAAGCCGTTTCGTTTCCTCCCTCCCTCTGGTTTCTCTTTAAAAAAAAAAAAAAAAAAAAAAAAAAAAAAATTAGTTATATAAAACTATAAAATTTTGGGATAAACGACCGTTGACTTTTGAACACCAACCGACTTTTCAGAACTGATAAAAGGAACCTTATAGTAAACATTACCTCTAACAATCAAAGTAAATTCATTCTTAATAATATTTTTCCATTTTCCATATTTCTGTTTATTGTCACTATCGTTATCATCAACAAGATTCATTCCACTTGGACTACGAAGAATTACAGTTTTGTTACCTTCATTTTCATCACCATCGTCTGGAGAAGATGGTGTATCTTGTTGACCAGGTGATTTCAATTTGACGGAGGAAATAGACATATCATAGTTTTTTTTCCAAAATCCACCACGAAATTCTAAAGGTGTCTCCAATTTGTAAACCGTTCCCAATAGAATAGTTTCTATCATACTTTTTGGGGCACCATCTATAGTAATAAAGTTGTCTGATATATATTTAGATTCTGCAAATATATCCAATTCAACAGTATCCACACTGATAGTAAACATTCCTTCATTAAAAGCCTGGGTAGTGATATCGAAAACTATTTCATCTAATGATACTAAAACATTATCCATTGAAATAACTTCAAAATCGTTCAAGTCCTTATTAGACGCAAGTAAAAATCCACTGACGAAGCCGACTACTAATAAAGACATAATAACGAATGAAAAATATATAAAATTTCTTAATTTGTACCAAATCATATCCCTTCTTTGGCGACGATGATTGAAATAATTATGTGGTGAATATGTCGGCGAAGACGGTGCGGCTACAGATGCAATATTGACATTAGGTTTCGTATTGGTGTTGATATGATCATAATATTGTTGCGCTGGCTGATTAAAAATTGTCAAACTGCTTCGTTTTTTTTTATTCTTATTATGACCACCGTTAGCAGTTTTATTGGAATAGGTATCATAGACAAGTTGCGAGGCGCTTCTCGTTAGCGGTGTAACTTCGTCATCAAAATCAACATCCAAACCATTCAAGGTTTTATTATTATTGTTACTAAAAGCCCTTGGGTTGGATTTTCCAATCAGACCATTAACATCTCTAGCAATATTTCCTTCTGGTGTGCTATTATAATGATAATGGTAATTTCTATTCGATGTAGGCTTTGGCTCAGATATTCCATTGAACGATTGGACCGGTATATTTTTACTAAATCCTGAGCCATCATCAATGTTACTATTTACATTTCCATTTTTTTTCTTCTTATCATTATCTGCAGCGTTGCTATTATAATATCTTGCCAAATACTCTTGTTCTGCCTCCCTACTTTCCCCTTCATCCTCATCACCCGCATCAGTAGCAGCGCTTTTGGTTGTACTATTAGTCATGCTATTCATTGTACTAATTGTTGTCAAAGATGTTCTAATACTACCATCTGCTTTGGTCTTTTTCCCCTTGTTGCCTTTCTTAAAGTTGGTGTTAATAATACCTCCATAACTCGTACTATTATTTATTTTCGTACTATTGTTTTTATTATTAGTACCAGTGGTAGTAGTAGTAGCTGTAGCTGCTGCTACATTATTAGGTATTACATGCGACCCCAAATGTGAATGTATTTGTGGTTCCTCGCCATAAGAGTCTTCTGTAAAGATTCTTCTACCACGTAAATCAAATTCAGATTGATATTGGTTGTGTGTATATTCTTCTGAATCAATAGGGTACAAGCTTGTTCTATTATTAATATTATTATTATTTATTAATGAATTTCTGTTGTTTGACCTATAATAAAACATAGACCTATCATCATCTTCATCATAATAATCGCCATTATTATTATTCAATACACCAAGATCATATTCTGTGTCATGGACTTCATCTATATAATCTTCTAAATTAACATCCTTGGGGACATGCCTTCGAATACTACTGTTACTTTGTTTGCCAAACATTCTCGAAGCAGTCGTTCTCAACTGTGATAGTTGTGGTTGGGGAGTAAAATTGGAGGTAGTCATTGTATTCGAAGTCTTCATATTGCCCAGATTACCAACATCGTAGTTCGATATATTCATAATCCTGTTATTAGGATTATTCGTAGTAGTAGCAACTGCAGGATTTGGAGCAATAATACTGTTAGATGTATCATTATTGTTAGAAGCATTAACAATACTGCTAGTACTGATCATACCGGTAGAATTGGTTGGTAAAGCACCACCCAGGCCGACATTAGTTCTTCTAATTGTTAAATTATTAATGTTCTTCTTTCTTGGAGAGAGTGATTCCGTAAGAACATTGTTAATAACAGTAGAATTGCTAGTAAAATTGTGATAATCTGGTTCCACAACAGACTCATTAGGCATAGACGAAGTATTACGTAATGATGTTGATAATTCAGTATTATTATTACTACTACTGTTGTTATTATTGTTATTATTACTATTACTAGTATTAGTGATATCATTGCACGTACCATTAATACCAATATTATCAATATCAGTGTTAGTATCAGTGTTAGTATCAGTATTAGTATCAGTATTAGTATCAGTATTAGTATCAGTATTAGTATCAGTATCAGTATTAGTATCAGTATTAGTATCAGTATTATTATTATTATTATTATTATTATTATTATTATTATTATTATTATTATTATTATTATTATTATTATTATTATTATTATTATTATTATTATTATTATTATTATTATTATTATTATTATTATTATTATTATTACCACTACCAGTATTAGTATTATCATTATCACCATTACCAGTATTATTACTAGTATTATTATTATTATTACTAATAATCTTATTAGAACCAAAAGTATTTATAGAAGTATTTCCAACATTTTCATTACTAGCGGCGTTATTGGTGCTAATACTTTCGTTTGTCAACGTGCTAATGGTAGTATTAACGTTAGAAGACGTTGTTGTTGGTAATGCATATTTATGATTATAAGGGATAGGACCAATACTAGAATGCCTAGCTGTATTCTGCATCATCCTTTTAGCCTTCAAAGTCCCTGCATTATTGACAGCACCTGTTATACCAGTATTAATAGTATTATTAGTCAGAGAAGTGTTAGCAACATGATTACTGCCCAATACAGGTGCGCTTGCCTTGGATAAAAGACCATAAGGTTTACTGGAAGGTTGCAATTCTAATTTGCTTATATTATTGCTGTTAGTTACAAAATCATGTTCTTGTAGTAAACTAGGGGTCAAAGATTGTTGTTGTAATTGTTGAACTTGCTGAAATGATGATATTGAAGGTGTTGGAGCAATGCTATTAACAGCACTATCTAAATAATCGGCATAAACAAATGTTTCTTCAGAATCAGATGCTTCATTATTATTAGCTACACCAACTGCATTGGCTAGTCTTGCAGCAAAAAAATCAGTTTTAGCAGCAGATTTGTCTTTATTATCATTATCACCTGTAGTCGTATTAGTAATACTATTGTTGATGTTTTTGATATTTTTTTTGGGATTGACAGTGTTTGCCGTAGCATCGTAATTGTTGCTAATCATATTATCGACATCATTAATCTTTATACCAGCACTATTATTATTATTATTATTATTATTATTTTGCTGTTCAAGCTTGTTACTTTTATCCGATGAATTAATATTCATTTTAGCCAGCACGAGGTTTTTGGAAGTATCATTTCTTATCTCTGTATTTTTTTTTTCAAAGCCTGGTGTTATATTAACGGTATCCCTTTTTCTGCTAATGGTGCTATTGGTACCAATACTCTTAATAGTATGCCTGTCAGAATCATCCTCCGTTTGTTGATCAATGATTAAGGTATCGTCTAAATGATCAGTTCCTGAAGTGATTGTATCATTATTACTATTAAAGCTCAGTCTTTTGGAATCACTTTTAGTGTCCCGTGAAGAATTAGGAAATAAATCATTATGTTGTATATTACCATCATTATCATCCAGTTGGTTATTATTACTTAAAATGTTATTATTTAATGAACTTTCTGAGGCGTTTAGTTTTAAAGCGTTTTCAGTATTAGCATTAATTGTTAACTTTGTTTCCGGTAGCGTAGATAATGAATTGCTTTTAGATTTGCTAGTTGAAAAACCAATTTTGTTACGGTTCTCAGCTATTTCTCCGTCCTTACCAGTACTTTCTTTATGCAAGCTTTTGATGATTTCGTCACTACTTTCATGAATATTGTCACTATTATTATTTCCTTTGATTAGTGATTCAATATTTGTATCTTCAACTTTTCTCCTAGCAATACTACCACTACTATTAATATTACTATTATCATTATTATCATCATTATTATTATCGTTATTATAATCATTATTATTATCGTTATTATTATTATCATTATTATTATCGTTATTATTATTATTATTATTATTATCGTTATTATTATCATTATTATTATTATTATTATTATTATTGTTATTATTATTATTATTATCATTATTATTATTATTATTATTATTATTACTATTATTATTATTATTATTATTATTATTATTATCATCATTATCATTATCATTAGCATTGTTATTATTCTTATCATTATTCTTATCATTATTCTTACCATTAGCATTAGCATCATTAGTATTAGCATTATTGTCCTCTTTGGTTAATATTTTAACATGATTATCACCACTGTTTTCAACATTATTATTAACGTCACTTTCGTTCTCATTAAATATAGAATCTATAGTAGGACTAGTAGAATTGATTAATAAACTTGATTTCTTATTTCTTAAAGAAGAAGATGTTATATGACTAGATAAAGGGTTGTTATCAATTAAATTAGGCTTTATTAAGAAATTAGATACTAATTGTTGATCATTGATGGGATTAGTAGGTATAATATCCTCCTTTGGTGGACTCAAATCTTCGTTGTTATTCAAAAAATCAGTCAAAGAAGCTGTAGAGCCATGATCATTATGGAGGCTATTCATAAAGTTTCCTTGCTCTTTTAGTTTCTGGTTTGATTCTTGCCCATTCCCCCGTTCATTCTTGTTGCCACGCATTTTACTATCATTCGAAGTAATTCGATCAATATTGTTATTATTACCACCATTGACTATTCTTGTATCTAGTATATAAGACTGTCTTTTGATGTTATTATCATTTTGGGTGTCATTACTTATTACTTTCATAATCGTCGTATTTTTGTTATTTTCATTATTATTGTTAGAATCATTAGGAGAACCTATAGAAATAGGCGGTATATTTACAGTCTCTGTCTCTACAATCATAGTTTTAGAATCAACACCAACAGGACTATCACTTTTTAGTTTTGATTTGAGTTTTTTCAAATCAGACATAGCCTTAATGATCTATAATATTATATCTTCAGTGCTTCACTTTATCACTTATAAAGTTTGCAATTCCTTTGTTTTAACCTATCTATTATTATTAATTTTTTTTTCCTCTTCTTTTTTTCCTTTTAATTTTTTTAAAAAAAATTTTTTTATAGAAGTAAATTTCTTATAATGTTCATCATAATTTTCTTAAATTTTTTATTGATTAATTAATATATCAGTTAAGGTGCAAGATAATTAAATGAACACTAATCAAAAAAAAAAAAAAAAAAAAAAAAAAATATTATTATGTTATGTGATAGTTTATAAAATTATTCTAGTTTATTAATAGCACTTTTTTTTTTTTTTTTTTTTTTTAGTTGTTGTTGCGGCTTTTGTATGTAAAAGATAACCCGCACATCTCCATTTGATAGAATAAAGCATATCGGAGTATACATTTTTTTTTTTTAATGCAAAAATATAATTTACAAAACAGTGGCGGTTAAAAATACACTTATAATCATTTCAATTTGTGTAACAACTCTCAAATGCCCTTCACCAGGGCTATAATTTTTGCCAACTTAGAAAAAAACAAAAAAAAAAAAAAAAAAAAAAAAGAACTATTTGATCGCCTATTATCAACCGCACAGAATTATATGTAAAAATAAACCTCTAGACTGATTTAATTAACAAGTAAAAGAGACATTAAGATGATTGCTTCTTTTTCGCTTTCTTGGTATCTCAAATTGGGAAAGTTAACAGCTTGTTTCAATTGGAGTGAGGAGGGGAAAAAAAAAATAAAAAAGTATATGGACACTAACAGCAAAAGCAAAAAACCTCGCCGATATCTCGGTATTATTTACAATACATATATATATACTTCTTTTCACAGATTTTTATTGGCTCTAAGATTAATAAAATGAATTCACTTTCTGACATGAAACGTGTCAAGTAATATTTCCCCTCCAAAGAGGTTTTAAACATTTATAAACAAAGCTATAAGAATATCATATTATATTGTGCGAGATTTTACCAGAATTATCGGTATATTGAGATTTAATTTAAAATTAAGCCTAATCTAGGGGCATGTGGTTTAAAATAGTATTTTTACACATTAAAATCTCAATTAAAAAAGAAAAAAAAAGGCAAAGGATCAAATAAAATCTCAACAAAAATAAAAATAAAAAGGGGGTGTGAAATCTTCTGTTCTTAACTTTTCTTCTTCTACGCAATAATACAGTTATGAATTGCACGCTTCATTTTTATAATTGTTGCCACCATAAAAAACAAAAAAAAAAAAAGTACAAAAAAACAGTATGGCTATATTTTTTTTTATATGTAGTCAAATCTCTAATAAAATAAAGAAGTATCGTTGTTACAAAGACTTTCCTTTTCACGATCTAAATAAAAAAAAATAGGGAAAAAATAAAGATGCAAATTATAAAATGTTTGAAATAGTTCAAGTTAGTTCTTCATATAAATACCACACCAAACATCTCTCTTTTTACGACCCCAAAATTTTTCTTCTCTCTTTTTTTTTTCGTAATTCTATGGACAATCCTCATTTCTTATTCAATAATGCATCCAATAAGATTTTCTCAACAATGTTTTCTTTTTTGTTACATGGTTTAAGAGTATTCTTATGTTATACATAATTGTTTCCTTTTTTCCTCTTACTTTTTTTTTTTTTTTTTTTTTTTTTTTTTTCTTTTTCATCCTTCGCTCCGTTTCGTTTCTTCTTCCTGATCTCGTTACTAGAAAATTTAAACATATTGCTTTTGAATAATCTTTCGACCAATTCTTATCATTCTCTTGTCATTTTGTTACAGACATGTGCTTTGATATTATTTATTTAGCTTACCTACTGAATCTGTAACCGGAAAATCAAACTGTAAAACAACAATAGACAAAAAAAAAAAGAAAAAAAAAAAAAAAAGAGATAATAACATTACACAATGGCCCCAGCTTTTTTTTCTGACATTTCCAAAAACATCAACGATTTGTTGAATAGAGATTTCTACCACAACACCCCAGCATCTGTTGATATCAAAACCACTGCTCCAAATGGTGTTGCTTTCACTGTCAAGGGTAAAACCTCTCCATTAGACGGTTCCATTGGTTCCAATGTGGAAGCCAGATTTGCTGACAAGGCTACTGGCTTGACTTTAACCCAAAGTTTCAGCAATGCTTCTGCTTTGAATACCAAAATCGAATTAGCTAACTTGACACCAGGTTTGAAAACTGAATTAATTACTGCCTGTGTTCCAGGAACCTCTAAAGCTGTCAAGTTAAATTTGAACTTTGTTCAACCTTTTTTCACTGCTAGAGGGTTTTTCGACCTATTGAAGGGTCCATCTTTCATTGGTGATGTTACTGTTGCTCGTGATGGTTTTATTGCAGGTGCTGAGGTCGGTTATGATATTGCTTCTGCTACCGTTTCTCGTTACTCTGCTGCCTTAGGTTACACTGCTGGTGCTTACTCCATTTCCTTAGCTGCTAACAATGCCCAAGTCTTTACTGGTTCTTTCTTCCAAAAGGTTTCTCCAATTGTCCAAGTCGGTGCTAAGACCACTTATTCTGCTGTTTCTAACAGTAATGCAATTGAATTTGCCACTAAATACGAATTGGATTCATTATCTTCTGTTAAAGCTAAGATTGCCGATACTGGTATTGTTGCGTTATCTTATAAGCAAGCCTTGAATCCTGCTGTCACTTTAGGTGTTGGTGCTTCTTTTGATGCTTTGAAATTGGAAGAACCAATTCACAAATTAGGCTGGTCTTTATCTTTTTCAGCTTAGGTAGGATACCTGTGTTAATGATTTATTTTTATTTTTACTATATTATAACTTTATTGATTTATTATTTGTTTTATCTCCCTTTTTCTCCCCTCCCCCTCATGACATTCAATTCAAAATTCAGAAAAAAAATTTAAAGATATACATATATATATATATATATATATATATATATATTTGTTATTAATCTGTATATTGTATAAATTGAACTAATAGTGTATTAAAGGAAAAAAAAAAAAAAAAAAAAAATAGGGAAATAATTAATGATAATAATAATAAAAGCACTCATATTCATTTTATTACTATCTCTGTATGTATATACTTCCTTCCAATGCGAATGGATCGCTCAAACGTATTTGTTGGCCGTTCTGCATCGTTCAAGTATTTAATGTTACAAGTTCGTGCACTTAGTCTTTCGTCCGCCCTTTAAGTTAAGGATATCATCACTTCTATTTTAAAAATATAAACGCTGCAAAATTTATTGCTTTTAATAAAAGTGTGAGTGTAAGTACAAATGCAGGCGAAAGTTCAATGTTTTGATTGTTTTATCCAAAATTTAATTCGAAAATTTAACTCATCGAGTAATTGCAACCCAATTAAAGCCTTTTCTGTACACACATAAGAGTGCTGTTGTCTTCAAAAAAAAAAAAAAAAAAAAAAAAAAGAAAATATATATATATATATCTTTTTGTTCCGCTTAACGTTGACATGGCCTATAAAACTTTCAGGTTTCTTTGTAAGCGATGTACATAAAAAATAATTGGTTACTTGCTAATTTAGTTAATTGGAATAATTTAACATTTTAAAAGTTATGCCTCATCTTATATTCATCATATGAGGTAACACACGTGACCTTAGGCATATGTCAATAACTGGGACATAATTTTTGTCCTGCAATATGTAGAGTCATTATTGATCTCTGTATTGAGGCATGGGAGTTAAGCAAGGAATTTACCAATAGGTATAAGGTTGTCGCAACAACGAATGGCTATTTATATAAGGATAAGTATAAAATAGATCTTAAGGGGCAAAAATGGAAAAGATCAGAAAGAGGGTTTCTTCCTTGCCTTTGTACGAGAAAGCCCTAATTTATTAATATACGATCTCATTATTTAAAATATGCATTCTGTGAAAATGTGAAAAAAAAAAAAAAAAAGAAAAAGGCAAATATATAAGCAATTATTTTATAAATGACGACGAATAAAAACAGAGCCATAATACATCTTCCCTTTAAAAAAAGTAACACTCATATTCCGGGTAAAAACTGAGGAAACAAAAACGCTAATAAAGTTTGTGAATTCAACCTTTTTTTTTTTTTTTTCTTTTTTTTTTCCTTTAATCGCTAAAAGAATCCTTTCTGTAAGGCGAAGTTTTGTACTACCATTACACACTCAGTTACTTGTTATTAACAAAAAGAACTCGAATTAAAAAAAAAAAAAAGAAAAAAGAAAAAATAAAAATAAAAAATTTACCTTCCCATTCTACTCTTTTGTTGGTATTAACTTCAATATCGTTAATTTTTTTCTTTTTTTTTTTTTCATCGCCAGCAAGCTAAAATTGATAGTCACAATAAGAAAAGGAATATCGCACATATAAAAAGGAAAAAGAGCATCCATTATGTCTTTGACCACCTTGAGTGTAGGTGAAGAATTGGAAACTATTATAACCGATGATTTTGGATTCAAACCCGTAAATTCTACTTTGTTAAATCTAGTCACAACATCTAAAGGTGGTAATCATGAAACAGAAGATAAATCACGGAAAATCCCATATGTAAATCAACGATGTTTGAGCATCAATGAAAAATACTTCATCGTGTCTGATGGTCTTACTAGTCACGTACGCATTGGTGAATTGGATAAGTTACGTTCTAAGTTATTTAATAATAATGTCGAGGAAGACAACGACGATATTCCCTTTTTGTTCGATAACGAACTACCTAATGACACTATCATAAGCGTCGAATCTTTTACTGATAATGTAAATATATTCTATGTTATAACACAATTGGGTAAAATATACCAATTAGATATCTCGACTGGTGTGAAAAATGATTGGGGTCAGTCTTCAAAATCTTTGAACACTAATATTGCCATGTGTAAAAAACAAAATGGTTCCCTAATTATTTTATGTGAAAATGGCGATTTATTACAATATAACGTTTCTACAAGTGCTTTAACTACAGTGGCTAATAACGTCGAGTATTTTGATATTTTGCAGACTGAGAAAATTGTCTACTCCATTAACACAGAGATTTACATCTATTCTGTTAAAAGTAAATGTGTTGTTCAAAAATTTTCTGTATCCATTGATGCCGAGGAAGAATATGACAATGGTGAGCAAGAGCAACCGGAACCGTTAAAATGCTTGGTTGTTGAATTTATTTCTAACAAAACATTTTTGGTGGTGTATGGTACTACAGATACAAATTCAGAAGATGGGGACTTTTACAACCATAAAATATTTATAATCGATATTGAAAACAACTCAGTTGAGCAAACATATGATGTCATTCCACCTTTTGCACAGTCATTACGTAAGCCAACTTTATATAAAGCAATTTGTGTCAATTTGAACAACACTTACAAAGAAACCGTGGTTTTTGCAAGTTCATGCTCTTCGGAGTTATCAATTATCACAGTAGAAACGGCATCAAACAAAATTGCTACTCAAATTCCAGATCAAGATAGTAACAGAGCTATTTTACCAATGGACCCAGTTACCGATAATGATACTACTCCAATTGGTATGGCTTTAGATTGTTGGAACACGGATTTACCAATTTTGTCTCCATGCCCTGGTGTCGACTCTGCCACGGAATTACCACTAATTTATGTATTGAACAATTTAGGCCAATTGCAAGCTTTTGCATTATTTTCTATGCAAAGTATCAAAGATACTACATTGAGTTTAAAGGATACTATTAAGCTTTATTCTGGGGATTATTTTAGTAATACTGAGGTGGAGCATGCTATTACTTCCCTTGATTCAAACTTAATTAATGATAGTGATAAACTTAAAAGCAGTACTCCCAATATCGGGTTAATTGGTGATGCTACTGTTGAATCACCATTTGACAAGCCTGTATTTGGTGCACCATCGTTTGGTTCCATTGAAAATAACAATAATACTGAATCGTCATTTGGTAAACCTGCATTTGGTGCACCATCATTTGGTTCCAATACAGCCAACAGCAATATTGAATCACCTTTTGGTAAATCTGCATTTGGAACATATACTGCTACCGATGAAACCAAGGAATCGCCATTTGGTAAACCCGTATTTGGTGCATCATCGTTTGGAACATCTACTGATACCGATGAAACCAAGGAATCGCCATTTGACAAGCCTGTGTTTGGTGCACCATCGTTTGGTTCCATTGCAACTAACAATAATGCTGAATCACCATTTGGTAAACCTGCATTTGGAACATCTACTGCTACCGATGAAAATAAGGAATCGCCATTTGGTAAGCCTGTATTTGGTGCACCATCGTTTGGTTTCAATGCAACTAACAATAATGCTGAATCACCATTTGGTAAACCTGCATTTGGTGCACCATCATTTGGTTCCAATGCAACTAACAATAATGCTGAATCACCTTTTGGTAAACCTGCATTTGGAACATCTACTGCCACCGATGAAACCAAGGAATCGCCATTTAGTAAACCCGTATTTGGTGCATCATCGTTTGGAACATCTACTGATACCGATGAAAATAAGGAATCGCCATTTGACAAGCCTGTGTTTGGTGCACCATCGTTTGGTTCCATTGCAACTAACAATAATGCTGAATCACCATTTGGTAAACCTCCGTTTGGAACATCTACCACTATCGATGAAAATAAGGAATCACCATTTGGTAAGCCTGTGTTTGGTGCACCATCGTTTGGTTCCATTGCAACTAACAGTAACGCTGAATCACCATTTGGTAAACCTGCATTTGGAACATCTACTGATACCGATGAAAATAAGGAATCGCCATTTGGTAAGCCTGTGTTTGGTGCACCATCGTTTGGTTCCATTGCAACTAACAATAATGCTGAATCACCATTTGGTAAACCTCCGTTTGGAACATCTACCACTATCGATGAAAATAAGGAATCACCATTTGGTAAGCCTGTGTTTGGTGCACCATCGTTTGGTTCCATTGCAACTAACAGTAACGCTGAATCACCATTTGGTAAACCTGCATTTGGAACATCTACTGCTACCGATGAAAATAAGGAATCGCCATTTGGTAAGCCTGTATTTGGTGCACCATCGTTTGGTTCCATTGCAACTAACAATAATGCTGAATCACCATTTGCTAAACCTCCGTTTGGAACATCTACCACTATCGATGAAAATAAGGAATCACCATCTGCTAAGCCTGCGTTTGGTAATAATTTATTTCCATCATATTCTACGTCTCTTGGTGATAAACCCTTGTTTGGTACAGTAACGACTGAAGTAAAGGATTCTCCATTTGCTTCTCTATCATTGAATGGTAATTCTGGCTCTACCTTTAGTAAAGATTCACTTTTTGAAGATATTACTAAAGAGAACAATACTGTTAAAGAGCATAAAGAAGAAGAAGAAGAAGAAGAAGAAGAAGAAGAAGAAGAAGAAGAAGAAGAAGAAGAAGAAGAAGAAGAGGAAGAAGAAGAAGAGGAAGAAGGAGAAAAAGAGGAAGGAAGAGAAAAAGAAAAAGAAAAAGAAAAAAAAAAAGAAAAAGAAGAGCATGATGGTGAAGAAGATAAAGACACAGAAAGTTTTGAAATTATTAGTGAACCGGAAAGAGAGGAACAGGGTGAGAAATCTGTTTCAGATGCTATAATTACAAATGTTAAGGCTCCAGATGACGAAAACTTTTTCCAAGGAAAAGAGAACAAGCAAGAAACTGAAAGCGAACCTTTTAAAAAAGATGTGTCGCAAAACATACAAAAAATAGAACCAAATGCCGATTCAGTTGAACATTTAAATCCTCCATTCAAGACTGAAATTTCTAATAACGAACAAAGTGAGGAAATTATTGGGAAAACAGAAAATGGTTTTATGAAAGTGGAATCAGATAAAAAGGATATTGAAAGTAATGCTCATTTCCACCTTAACGATGATATATCCACTCTTTCGGAACGTATTATTAAAAAGGCATCCACTAACAAAACACCATTACCTTCACTTTTACAAGAAAAAACCTTAGGCACAGTAAAAGAATCTTCGCCATTTGATAGTTTTTCAAACATTTTAAAGCCTCCAGCTGAAGAAACTAAAAAAGTTTCAGACACTAGTGATTTAAAGCCGTCTTTTTCATTTACTGACGTTATTGATAAAGCTCATTCAAAAAAAGATGAGTTTGGTAATGAACACTCGATAAACAAACCTAATGACGAAGCACTAACTATTAAGGACCAGGTGGAGGATACATTAGCAAGAGAATTAAACAAATCAACAACAGAAGAGAAGGAAAAAGAGGATGAATCTGTCGCTGGTTCAACGGGCAACCCAAAAAATGTTGATACAAATACTTTTCAAGAAGCCCCATCTATTTTAAACAAAAACGATCAATCCAATACTTCTAATATTGAAAAGGATACAAAAACAGAGACAAAATTAGAGAAAGCAGACGCGTCATCTCAAACTTCAAATGAAAACACCACTGAAATCCATGTTCAAACAGATTCGATCAGTGTCAGAGAGCAAGAGGTTAATGCTACTCCAGTGTTGAAAACAGCTGAACAGCAAACTGTCCAACCCGAAATCGTGGATAATTCTATTTTTTCGTTCGAAAACGATAAAAGGTATTTAGCCAGCCAGTATCCAGTGTTAAAGATGAAACCATATTACTACAATAATGCTAGTAATTTAACGTCCAAGTACCAAAACCCCATTTTGAAAACGATTGATGAATTATATCAGCTAGTTGAAAGTGAATTAACAGTACTTAATGAAAATCTACGAAATTTTGATGCTGTGATAATCGATCAATTGAACGTACCGTTCGACAAAGATATTACATGTCTGTCTATGGATTATAGCTGGAGGCTATCAGAGGTATCTGTTTTGAATAAAATTATTTTTCAGGCGGCCAGGACCGGTGATGTAAAGATTGTCAATAACTTGGCTAACAAAATTGATGATTTGGAAGGTGCTCAGTCTCATTTTTCTCTCGAGATTAAACAATTGAATAAATCGTATGATATTTTACAATTGGAAAGTAAAGTATCTAAAACTGACGAAGAAACTTTAACCGCTTCTCAATTACAAGTTAAATTAAAATTGGAAAAGAAAATTAAAGAGTTGTCAATACAGTTTAATAAGATATCTCAGTTATTACAAGTTTTAAAACTGTTTTCTATTGATCTAGAAGGTGGGGGAGCATGTCTAAGTCCACATTCAAAGACACATATTCAGCAATTATTTGAGGGGAAAGTTGACAGGGACACTTTATTGAATGAAGTTAGGAATTTACGACAAGAAGTTTCCGCGTTGACAATTGGTTCAACTAATACCAATGATAAATATAAGAGAAAGGAAAATTCAAGAAGGGAAGTTGCGTTAATTGCCAACGAATCAGCTTCCATTGTTAGGGTTGCATCTAAAATTAATTTCAAAAGTAAATTAGGTGCAGCATTTAGAAATAAGAAGTTGTAAATATATGCGTATTATCTAGCTTATTTAATTATACTTTTTTTTTTTTTTTTTTTTTTTTTTTTAATTTTATGTATACGTTACACACTAAAATCCTATTTGCCTCGCCCCACTTACAATTCTCCTTTTCTTCTTTCTTTTAAGATATAGATTTTGCTATCAAAGAAGGGAAAAAAAAAAAAATAATAATTAAATTTTAGCAAGTCTAACACACAGATGAAAATAATAACTACTTTAACAACTGGTCTGTTATGTTTTTAAATTCTTTAATCAATCGATCATTTTCTTCCTTTGTACCAATAGTAATTCTTAAACCACCAGCACAACCCAATTCGGTACCTCTATATCTGACAACAACTTTTGCCTTTGTTGCTAAATTCAAATAAACTTGTTTAGCGATATCACGATTTTTCATTCTTATCATGATAAAATTTGCGTCTAAACCACCTATTTGTTGATCTTCTACACAATCCAAGGACGTTAACTCTTTTAAAACACGGAATTTCTCCTTATTAATTTTGGTAGCATTTTCTTGCATTATTTGAATGCTTTTATCGCTTAACGCATTGACACCTAGTTGAGAGGCCATAGTTGATATATTATATGGCGCCTTCATAGCATTTAAGACGGAACTTAACTCTTTAGAAGCAAAAGTTATGCCTATACGAATACCAGCTAAACCAAATGATTTAGATACGGTTTGAAATACAGCTAAATTTGGGTATTTGTTAACCAATGGAGAAGCACTTTCACCACCGAAATCAATATAGGCTTCATCGACAACAACAATACCATTTAACCAAGAACTACAAATCCTTTCTATATCAGCCAAGTTAATATACTGGCCAGTTGGATTACCAGGAGACGTAATAAAAACCAATTTAATATCTTGATCACTTCTCAACGTGTCCAATATTTTTTCTACATTTAATTGGAAAGTATTGTCTTCGTAAGTTAATGGAATTTTAACTACCCCCACATCGTTTATAGCGGCACAGATAGAATACATGCCATAAGTTGGTGGATTAATCAATATTTTTTGTTTTCCTGGAATACAACAAGCACGGATAAGTGCGTCTACAGATTCATCACTGCCAACACCTAAACATAAATTATCACTAGTTAGCAAAGGTTCAACACTCAATTTAGAGTTTTTATTACGAAATTGGGCCATTAGGGATTTAAATTTAACTTGATGTGGATCTGGATATCTATGCAAGTCTTCGAACCCAGTACTAATAGTTATTGAAGGACCATGAGCATTTTCGTTGGCATCTAATAGAATACCTTCCGTAAAATCATCACGAGCACAACGATATGGTTCCAAATTGTAGATCTTAGGTCTGACGATATTGGATAAATCAAACTTCCCAGCAGTCATTTTTTTAAGTTTCAATTTACTTTTTATTTTAATTTTTATTTTATTTTTATTTTATTTTTATTTTATTTTTATTTTATTTTTATTTTGATATTAATATATTAGGAAAGATAACAAATATTAAATTTGCTTGATTTATATACAATCATGAACAACGAAGTCAAAAAAACAAAAACCTGGAAAAAAAAAGACAAAAAAAAGACAAAAAAAAAAAAAGAAAAAGGTGACTCATATTAAAAATTGGTAGTAATTCCTGTAAGAAGACTTTTTCATCGTATATTTCTCCTATCTAAAAAATTGAAAAAAAAAAAACAAAAAAAAACAAAAAAAAAAAAAAACCACACTTATCCATTCAATAACTCAATAAAGTTCTCCGTAAAATCCATAAAAAAGATCAGTATAACAGACATAAAGTGTTTAATCAACCAATTTAACTAATTACAATCTTCTCAGGAAAAAAAAGAACACAAAAGTAGCATGTACATTCCACCATTAAATTTTGCACCCATTATAAATTCAAGTAATGACCTGATATATAGATCTGGGTTTCCAATGCCCTTGAATTATCCATTTATTTCTGAAACATTACACTTAAAAACTATAATTTATATAGGTGAAAAAACAGAAACTGATTTACCCATTGAATACAAGAATTTTATTAAGAGGGAAAAAATTCAATTTTATTACATACCGATGGAAACTACCATGGATCCAAATGCCCAGCAAAATATGGAAAACATGTTAAAATTAATCCTAGACAAGAGAAACTATCCCATCTTAATGCATTCCAATAAAGGCAAACACAGAATCGGTGTTGCTGCCGGTATCATACGAAAGATATTACAAGGATGGTGTATTAGTGGTATATATCAAGAATATAGTATATTTACGGGAAATCTTAAGGGGGAAGTTGATTTAGAGTTTATTACTGGATTTATGCCTACCAATGTCAAAGTAGATAAGCGGTATTTGCCTGAATTTGTAAAGTTATAATTGGCATACAAACATTTTTGTGATTTTGTGTAAGCTTCGAAAAAAAAAAAAAAAAATATTTTTATTTTTATTTTTCTTTTGTTCAAATGGTTCCAAGTTAATATACAGCATACGATCACAAAATTAAAAGGGAATGTATGACTAATTAAAAACGAAGGAATATATATATATATGTCAAATAGTTATTATCAGGACCAACTAGTCATATCATAATAAAAAAATATTCTTAAGGGCAGTTGCAACTTTCCAATTAAAAGATGTTATTGTTTATTTAGGAAATGAGAAAATATTCTAAACAAAAAAAAAAAAAAAAAAAAAAAAGAGAGAATAAGATATTTCAACACTAATACTTAAAAAAAGAAAAGGAAGAATAGTAATAATACCATGAATACATTTACGGAGATACCTACTGCTACCAATAATCCATATATATGGGGCAGTGCCCTTCCCAATGGCACTGTATTCATTATTGTTGGATCATTTACAGGCTTCTTGATCTTTTGTATTATATTATGGTATTTTATATCTATATATCAATCCAAAAAGTTGGCCACCAAAAATTATGATTATTTATATTATAATGACAAATATGGACATGATCATAATAATTTAAATTATCTGGATATAGTTACATCACCAATTATTTCTACATCATCTGACCTAATCTACAAGCATGAGAAACCAAATAATGATGAAATAGAGCAGTCAAAATCAAAAAAACAAGACAAAGAAGACAAAGAAGATAATCAAAAGGATCAAAAAGAAAAGGCTAGCCCAATTTTAATTACCACAGACAATATGGAGAACAAACAACAACAAAAAATTAATATATACAAGACTCTCAACAATGTGATGACAACAAGGTTAATTAGTCAAAGAAGATCATTGTTTGTATCTCCAACAAAAGAAGCCATGAAAATTGTTGGTAGCTTTAGCACTAATAATGATACTGACAAGCATCGTAAAACTATTAATAATGACTCACTTAAAATCAAACCGATAAACAACAATAAAAATATTACACCTCATTTTAAAACATTATCTTCTTTTCAAGATGAACCACATTTATCGAAGAGAAAATTTATATCATACATTATACCACCATTAATTGATGATGATAATCAAAAGAAACCATCACAGTTTCTAGATGATCTAATAAATAATGATCTTTAATTATAAATTTTTACACATGCATATAAAAATTAAAAAAAAAAAAAAAAAAAAAAAATTAACATGAAAACAAAATAAAAACATGTATCTATAAACTTTTTGATAACAATTTTTTTAGTATGATAATGATTCCATTATATATACATATATGTATATGTATAATCAGGGTATATATTTATATATGTAGGTATATATATATATATATATGTTTATAAGTATTTCCCCCCTTTCATACTGTATTTGTATTTAAATAAACATATATATTTAAAAATCAAAGAGTCTATTAATATGAAAAAAAAAAAATAAATGCATATATACCCGATTCATCAACAAGATTTCGAATATATATGTGAACCCCCATCAAGACAAAAGCTCATAATTTCCTTATTTCCTTACATAAGCGTACAGCCACTACTATTGGACTTAATCTTAGACAACTCATTTGTGTTTCGTTGGGAATTTCCTCTATTATTGTTATTATTACGATTGATATTAACATTATTGGTACTGTTATTATTATTATTATTATTATTATTATTGTTGTTGTTGTTGTTATTGTTATAATGGTCTTCTGAGCCTTTAGGAACAGCTGTCAAGGCTACACGAGCAGCTTCAGTAAAAGCTTCATTAACACCCTTGTTCAGTTTAGCAGAACACTCCAAATATCTTAGGGCACCAATTTTCTTTGCCATAGCTAATCCCTCTTCATAAGTAATTGTATTATTGTTTCGTATATTATTGTTATTATTATCTGTATTATTAGTACCATTGATAGTTGCCGGGTTCAATATTTGAGGATTTTGAGTCTCAGCTCTTAAATCACATTTTAAAGCAACCAAAACTAACTTCACGCCTTCGCAAAAATCGGCAATTTCACCACACCATTTGCTTTGA
Organism: Saccharomycodes ludwigii; assembly: GCF_020623625.1. Taxonomy (NCBI): domain Eukaryota; kingdom Fungi; phylum Ascomycota; class Saccharomycetes; order Saccharomycodales; family Saccharomycodaceae; genus Saccharomycodes; species Saccharomycodes ludwigii. The sequence continues at coordinate 1,208,898 of NC_060202.1, forward strand.
ACATTTTCAAAAGAATCTTTTGAATCAACACTGAAACATAACATTATAACGTGGGTATCATTGTAACTTAGACTTCTTAGCCTGTCAAATTCTTCTTGGCCGGCAGTATCCCATAAGGATAGAGTAATATGCTGACCATCAACAAAAATATCGTGAATATAGTTTTCAAAAACCGTAGGTTCATAAACCTTTGGAAAATAACCTCTGGTGAAAACGTTTAGTAAAGAAGTTTTACCACAAGCACCATCACCCAAGATAACCAACTTACGTTCGATTGGTCTATTATTGGATTTCTTACTGCTGGAATTATTGTTGTTATTAGCGCTGCTAGATTTATTGTTATTAGAACCACCAGTATTTGATGATATTTTTTGAGAGGTTGTTCCTGAAGACGATCCACAAAGTGGCATTATTGATTTTGTTGGTTTGATATGTTAATGATATGGATTTGTATATTTTACAAGCCGGGGCAAGTTAATAAATATAGGAATTAATTTTTTAATTTTTACTTTTTTAATAAATGGAAAAGGAAGAGAGGGAGAAAAAGAAAAAAAAAAAAAAAAATGTAACAAGAAAGTTGAAATAAGAGAAAACAAGAAAAACAACAACAACAACAATTAAAAGATGTACAAAATTATAAGATTGTACTTAAGCTTTTCTTTCGGTATGATTTTATTCATAATAAAAACGTGATCAAACCAGAAAAAAATAAATAAATGAAAAAGAAAAAGAAAACAACACATTTTTTTCATAAGCCGCTTTATTGACTTTGCCCCTTCGCGGTTCTTTTTCTACTTTAATCTTTCTTATTTGTGTTCTACAACACTTTCTTAAACATCCTCGTTTTTATCTCGGACATACTCAAATGTTTTATGTTTCGGACAAATATAAACAAATCTCTGGATCTTTATAACATTACAAAGAAGAAAGTAAAATTCTCTACCATAAACGCCTCCCCACCACCACCACCCACCAATACCAATCCAATCTTTTTCTCTTCTTTCCTATTTTTCATATTACTTTTCCAACTGATATATCCACAATTGAAAAAAAAAAAAAAAAAAAAAAAAATCAAAATAAATAATATTACTAAGGACAAATGACTCAATATAGTACTACCACTACACGGAAATTATCTTCAAAGGATTCATTATTAACTCCACTAAAGGTGTACAAAATCCCAGATCCTATTTGGAGAGATCATTCTGAACCATTTAGTGCTCCAACAAATACTGACAACGCTGATAATTCTCCTATCCCAATTGCCATAGATTTTGGTACAGATACTATTAAAGCAGGCTACACCAATTCTCCAACCCCTGCACTTGTTTTCCCAACTTTGTTATCACGTTTTAGAGATCGAAAATTAAGATCTACATACACGTTCATAGGGAATGATACAGACTTGGACTCTTCAATTAAAAATAACAGCAAAACTCCCTTTGATGGCCCATTTATCTCCAATTGGGATTATGTGGAGGATATTTTAGAATACATTTTTAACCATCTCAGCGTTAACCAAAACAATAACCATACTTATGATGGAGTTCCTAATGATTTGATACTGACCGAAAGATTAGGAAATGTTCTTCAACAAAGAACTAATTGGTATCAATTAATTTTCGAGTGTTTTAATATTCCAAGAGTTACTTTCGGTATAGATTCTTTATTTTCCTATTATTATAACAGTACTATTTACAATGAAAACAATGGTTTGATTATTAATAGCGGGAACGTTGAAACAGATGTTATACCAGTTGTTAACGGTAAAGGGATCATTAGCGAGGCCAAGAGGTTGAGTTGGGGTGGTTCGAAAGCCATCAACTATCTAAGTGATTTGTTATCTTTGAAGTATCCTTATTTTCCAGATAAATTGAGTAATCATCAATTCAAATATCTATATGAAAATTTTTCTTATGTATCCCAAAATTACGAAGAAGAGTTAGATAATTTTTTAAACTTGGAGTATTTAGAAACGCATGATATTGTGGTCGAATCTTCATTTAACGAGGTCATACCTGCTCAGAAAACTCAAGAAGAGTTAGACTTGCAAGCTGCTAAGAAAAGGGAATTAGCTAAGAAATTACAAGAGCAAGCAAAATTGAAGAGACAAGAGAAATTAGTGGAAAAACAGCAGGAATACGAATATTACTCTAACGTGAAGGAACAATTGAAGGATCAACCGAAACAAGTTGTTTTGTCTACTTTAAGAAACGCTAATTTTGATGATGAGAAGGATTTTAATAAATATTTATATAATTTGAAAAGATCCATTCAACGAGCAACAAGTAAAGATCTAGAAGATGCTGCTGATGATGAGGATGGCGAAAACTCAACCAATATGGAAACTGCATTTAATTTAGTTGATGTTCCGGATGAACAATTAGACAATGAGCAAATTAAAGAGAAAAGGAAACAAAAACTACTAAAGGCTAATTACGATGCCAGACAAAGAATTAAACAAGAAAAGTTAAAAGAGTTGGAATTGAAGGAGGAGATGGCGAGAAAGGACAAAGAGTGGAGAGAAACAGATTTAAATGCATGGATTAAAGATAAAAGACATAAATTAAATTCCTTGATTAAAGGCAGAAAGGGAAAATTGAAGTTGCAAGAAGACATGAAAGATCGTAAATCTCAAAGCTCTCAAAGAAGAATGAAGAATTTGACAGCATTAGCCGATGATCAACCCAGTACCGGCAACGGGAAAAGGTCAAGAAGTCATACACAACAACATCAACAAACTGTTACCATAGATAATGATCCTAACGACACCTTTGGTGCCAACGATGACGATTGGCTAATATACAAAGAAGTTGGTGCAACACCTGAATCTCTTGATGAGGCTATCGAAGAAGAATATAAGAAGATTATAGACTTGGAAAAGATCTTATTAGAACATGATCCTAATTTTACAGAAGAAGATACTTTGGATGCTCAATATGATTGGAGAAATTCTATTTTACATTTGTTTTTGAGGGGACCAAGACCACATGACAGCGAAGACAGTCATCAACAGCATCAGATGCACTTGAATGTAGAGCGTATACGGGTTCCTGAAATTTTGTTTGAACCTTCTATTGCAGGTTTGGATCAGGCTGGTGTTTCGGAGTTGTCCAAGAGAATTGTATTGGGTAAGTTTGGTTCTTCTAATCGTGAATTAAGCGAGATAACCGAGACAATGGCTCAAAATATATTAATCACAGGTGGCCATGGTAAACTCCCCCAATTACGAGAGAGAATCGTTAAGGATTTTGAAGAATTTATGCCTATGGGGTCTAAGTTCAATATACGAATGGCACAAGATCCAATCTTAGATTCTTGGAAAGGTATGGCCAAATTTGCACAATCATCCCAGTATGCAGAGTCCTTTATTACTAAACGAGACTATGAAGAATATGGACCAGAATATATAAAAGAGCATAATTTGAGTAATGTTCGATATTACGATTAACACACACACACATATATATATATATATGCGTATGTATACAAATATTTATAGATTCATGTCATTAGTGATTTTATTACTTTGTTTTTTTATTTTTTTTATTTTTTTTATTTTTTAAAAAACTATTTAATATACACAAAAGTTTTTTAATAAAACTTTATTTATTTCTTGATCGCTTTTGGGTTGACACCCTTTTTCAGTAAACTATTTTTCTTTGATTTTGCAATATATCTTTCATCTTCTTTTTCTTCAAATGCGGCAAAATCATTATTAATGATACCTTCCTCAAGAGCTTCTTGTCTAGCAGCGGCTTCCTTTTCTTTAGCACTAGCTTTATTATCATCAAATTTAGATGGACCGGTTTTAACAAATTTAGCAACAAAAAAACCATCAACATTATAAATGTGTGGGTAATATCTTCTTGCCAATGAACAACTTGCATGGAAAGTTTTCCCTCTAAAACTAGTGAAACCTGGCTTACCAATCTCCAAACCGGTATCAACTAATTTAACATTGGGTCTTTTCCTTAATGCATAGTTAATAACAGCTTCATCCTCTTCTACAGCAACAGAGCATGTAGAATAAACAATAACACCTCCGGTTTTGGAATTGTAATCGACGGAATCAATAGCTGACAACAACAATTGTTTTTGTAAATGTGGAATATCAATAAAATCCTTTTCAGTACGTGAAACTTTAACACTTTGATCTTTACCAATAACACCAGTACCAGAACATGGGGCATCCAATAGTACTCTATCGAATCCACCAATAACTTTTGGAAATTCGCGAGCATCATAATTACAAACAATTGTATTAGTGCAGCCCAGTCTATGAATATTGGCGATTAAAGATTTGGTTCTTGCCTTATTAAAATCATTAGCAAAGACGCAGCCAGTATTTTTCATTAAAGCTGAAATATATGTAGTTTTCCCCCCCGGAGCAGATGCCATATCTAAAATACGTTCGTTTTCTTGGGGATCTAGAGCTATAACAGGCAAAAATGAAGAAGCTGCTTGTAAAATATAGTGACCTGCCAAATATTCAGGTGTAGCACCAACTGGGACTTGGGAGTCAAAAATTTGTAGACCAACTTTAGTCCAATTACCAATAGGTTGTAAATTGACACCCCTGTTCACTAAGGCTTGAGCCAAATCTCTTCTTCTTGTCTTTAATGTGTTTGTCCTAATTGTAATTGGTCTAGCAATCTCATTGGCTTCAAAAAATTCCATAGCTTCAGATGGGGAAAATAAATTAAACAATTTTTCCGCTAAAAATGGACTATAACCAAAATACTTGGAGATGTCTTTCAACAATCTATCCACGTATTCGGATCTAGATCTACCAGGAGCACCCATGTTTTTGAAATCTTCCAAGACTTTAACAATTTCAATCATTCTTGTTCTAATAGAAGTTAAATCGGGAGGACTTTGATCTTCAACAGCTTCTTGTTCTGCGGTTGGTAAGATATCGACGGCTCTTGGTTGTAACTTATCGGCTTCAATTAATTCCTTTTCAGCTTCTTCTTCTTCTAAAGCTTGCTCTTCATCTAACTTTTTCGATAAAGCTTCAATATTTGTGGCGTTTAACTCTTCAATATCAACTTCATCATCTTCATCGTCGCTCCACATAGGACGTTCACGTTTATTATCATCTTCATCGTCATCATATTCCTGTTCCAAATCAAATTCGTCCTGTAAATCCTCGTCTTCATCAAATAAAGACTTCTTAGCTTTAGATAATTCTTCATAATCAACTACAGGTAGATTGTCCTCCACTTCCTCCTCTTCAGTTTTGGATTCTTTAACTTTTTTACGTTTTACGTGACTTTCTGCGTCCGAAGATCTTTTATTTCCATTACTTTTTCCAGTAGTAGAAGATGAAGAGTGCTTTTTCTTTGATTTATCCTTTTTAGCCTTAAATTCATCTAGAGATGGTGGATCTCTTTGCTTGTTCTTTGATCGTCTGCTACCCATTGTTGTTGTTATTGTTAGTAAGTGCTTGATATATGTTATGACTTTAAATACAAATGACGAAAAAAGAAAGGGTTCTAAATTAATTAAATATGTACAAATGGTTATTAGCTTAATAGGTGTAATTACGAAAACAAAATGAAATAAAAGAAAGAGATGTCTAATACTGCTATAATATAAAAATGTAAAAAAAAAAATATCAGTTTTGCTTCGTTTCTTTTTTTTTTTTTTTTTTTTTGGATTTGGCAACATGCAAATTTTTTATTGATTTTCCAAAAAAATATAACAAAAAAGGACGTTTAAATCGTTGAGAATTTGACGTAGCAAAACACTCACACATAGAAATATTATGGGGATGAAATGAATTACTATTCGTTTTACAAATTGTAAATAACATTTCTTTTTTTTTTTTTTTTTTTTTTCACTTTTTTTCACTTTTTTTCTTCCTTATAACACCAAATGTATTATTAACACTTTCCCACCCAAAAAAAATCTACATGAGATTCCCAAAGCTATGACGAATCTTGCTATTCATATACATTACTTTTTACTCTTGCGTAATTTAGTAATAACCTCTCTCTCTCTCTCTCTCTTCTTTTGCTCTACATTTTTTCAATTATATAAAGAATATTGTACAATTGTTCAGATATAAATAACGATAAAATATTATTTCCCAAACCATTATGGACCCATCAACTCATATAACTTTAGGACAACAAGTTCTTATTAAATTACCCTCAAATAACTCCAAAATTTGTGAACTAAAAGCGAATGAAGTTATTAATTTAGGGAAGTTCGGGGCTTTCAAAGTCAATGACATTATCGGTTATCAACTAGGTACGACTTTTGAAATTTACTATGAAGACAAGGACACCGAAGAACAGGACCCCAATCTTATCTCATCCAAAGATAAAGTTGTTACTGATGCTAAACCTAAAAATAATCATAAGCGGGAAAGGAAAGATAAATTTCCTAAAAAACCAGCTGGTAAAGTCAGAATTATTAAATCTTCAACATTCAAATCCTCATTACCACCTAGCACTGATGAAATACTACCAAACACAAACAGCAGCAAAAATAATGAGCAGCTAATTGATATTGGTAGTGAAGCACAAAAACTCAGCATGAAAGATATTGAGGAATTGAAAAAGCAAAGTATGAGTGGTGAAGCTATTATTGCCAAAATGGTATCATCTCACGAAAATTTCCATAAAAAAACGATTTATTCCCAAGAAAAATATTTGAAAAGGAAAAAACAAAAATTTGAAAAATTTTTTAAAGTGGAATACTTGAATCCAGGCAATTTGTTACAGTATTTATTAGACAAGGGTGATATTTTAAGGGTTCTCGATATAAGCTGGGAAAGTTTAGAAATTTTATTGAATTTGGCAAATATTCAGCCAACAGGGAAATATTTGGTGTGCGACGAGACTGGTGGGCTAATAGTATATGCCATTATGGAAAGGATGTTTAAAGGATTAAATACAAATGAAAATGGTGATGATATTACTGGCGAGATTGTATTGGTCCACGAAAATGAACATCCAAATTTAGACCTTTTAAAATATTCCAATTTTTCCGCAGAATTTATCGAAAAGCATGTCAAAACACTGTCTATGTTAGACTATTTAGAACCACCAACCAAATTAGAAGTAGAAAGCTTATTTGTAGCATTAACAGAAGAACAAATTAGCAATTTAAAGCCAGCAAAAAAGGGAGCTTACTATCGTAGCCTTAAATTTTATGAACGAAGTTTAGAAAACATTAAACTAAGTCAGTCCAAATACGATGGACTAATAGTTGCATCTACTTTACATCTACCAAGTTTAATACCCAGGTTAAGTGCAAATGTTCATGGCTCTCGCCCAATTGTTTGTTATAGTCAGTTCAAGGAAGTGCTATTGGAACTAAGCCATTTATTATATGATGACACCAATTATTTGGCACCCAGTTTATTAGAAACACGTTGCCGACCATATCAAACAATTCGAGGAAGATTACATCCATTGATGACTATGAGAGGAGGTGGTGGGTACTTATTATGGTGCCAGAAGGTTTTACCTGCCAACTTTGACCACATTTGAATATACTTGTAATATAAAAATATGTACCTTTACACTAAACAACCATTATTTAACATAATATTTGTCCGAATTTTTCAAATATATGATTCATTGGCAACCTTGTGTTGTTACTTTTATAACCATAAACACATCTTACTTGATCATTGCTATCTTTAGCAAATCCAACTTTCCAAGTATCCTTGCTATTTAGAGTTTTTAACTTTTGATACAAAAATTGAACTTGATTCATATCACCAACTTCGTAAATAAAGGAATCTGTTCTATTAATCCATTTGTCTATTAAATTTTGATAAAATATAAGATTGCCATACAATGCTAATTTAGGTTCATAACATCTAACAGAAGCAGCTCTGATAAAATTATGTATATATGGGGGGTTACATGTTATTATGTCGAAATGAGCATTCTTGTTAATAATATTATTCTGATTTAATATATCTCCTTGAATGAATTGCAACACACTTGACAAGGACGTTCCATCAATATTACTAGCAAGTTGCCTTGAATTTTCTTTAGCCAAATCAATAGCAATTGGTGAAACATCTACGCCAATAAGTTGGCCTTTAAAGTTGGTATTTTTTTGATAAGATATTAAAGAATGTGCTAGTAGTATTGGTATACAACCTGTCCCTGTGCATAAATCTAAAACTTTCAGATCATTGATAATTTTAACATTGTTTATTAGTTTTAGACACCATTCTTCTGTTTCCCATCTTGGTATTAAAACACCAGGTTTACAATTGATTATTATATTGCCAAAGGGTTGGGTTTTCAAAATATATTGTAGTGGATAATGCCTAAATCTTAATTGACAGGCCTTTAGCAGACGAATATTATTATAATTTTTTTTTTTTAAAGGTAATTCTTGAGATAACCATTTATATTCTATTTTAGCTTGATCTATAGTTCTACATTCGGGTAGAAGTAATGGTAATAGCGGGTTTATCCTATAAGCTTTCAGTAAAGTTTTTGGAGTAATTCTAGGCATTTTTTTTTTTTTTTTTTTTTTAACAATATTTCTACCTTTATTTAAAAAGATATTAACAAGAAGATTATTTTTATGAGCTAAGTAAAATATTTTGTTGTAGGTGCACGTTTCAGGTATGATAAAGTTAGGGGGAAAAGTAAGATAGATTATAGATCATTTTTTCTTTTCTTTTAGATAGTTATTATTATTATTATTAATGATATTATAACTAATTTGATTAAAACCAGCGGAAAAAAGAAAAAAAAATAAAATTTCTCTTTTCTTTTTTTTTTTCTTTTCTTTTTTTCGCTCATTTTCTTTCAGATTCCATCATAATCTTTTTCTTTTTTCTTTTTTCTTGTGGAAAATTTTTTGTAAAATATTTTTGAGATATAAAGAAGATGACGATTACTAACAAGAAGAATATCAACAAGTTAAATCTGTACGCGTAATCCACAGAATAACTTTTCTTTCTTCTCTTTATATTATTTTCTGTTAATATCACCATTTCACTTTCAAAGAAGACAAATTCAAAAAAAAAAAAAAAAAAAAAGAAAAAGAAAAAGAAAAAGAAACAAAAAAAAATAAAATGGTTAAAGAAACAAGGTTATACGATATATTAGGTGTTAAGGTAGATGCTACAGACGCAGAAATTAAAAAATCCTATAGGCTAGGTGCATTAAAATATCATCCAGATAAAAACCCATCTGAGGAGGCTGCTGAAAAGTTCAAAGAAATTTCCGCTTCCTATGAGATTTTAAGCGATTCAGAAAAACGTTCTATATATGACCAATTTGGTGAAGAAGGCTTGCAGGGTAACGGAGGTCCTGGTGGTTTTGGTGGATTCGGAGCTGAAGATTTATTCAGTCAATTTTTTGGTGGCGGTTCTGCCAGATCTAGAGGTCCTCCACGTGGTAAGGACATTGTCCATGAAATTAGTGTTACTTTAGAAGATTTATACAAGGGTAAAACATCTAAATTAGCCTTGAACAAGAAGGTTTTATGTAAAGGGTGTGATGGTCGTGGTGGTAAAGCTGATGCTGTTAAGAAGTGTACTTCTTGTAATGGTCAAGGTGTTAAATTTGTTACTAGGCAAATGGGTCCAATGATTCAAAGATTCCAAACAGAATGTGATGTTTGTCATGGGGAGGGTGACATTATTGATCCAAAGGGCTTGTGTAAAGAATGTAATGGTAAGAAAGTTGCTAATGTAAGAAAGATCTTAGAGGTCAAGATTGAACCAGGTATGAAGGATGGCTCTAAAATTGTTTTCAAAGGCGAAGCTGACCAAGCCCCAGGCATTATTCCAGGCGATGTTGTATTTGTTGTTAGTGAAAAGCCTCATAATCTTTTCAAAAGACAGCAAGAAAATTTAATCTACAACGCAAAGGTTGATTTATTAACCGCACTAGCCGGTGGCGATTTTTCTGTTAAGCATGTTAGTGGTGAATATCTAAAGATTACTATTATTCCAGGTGAGATTATTTCTCCAGGTATGGTTAAAGTCATTGAGGGGAAAGGTATGCCAATTCCTAAATATGGTGGGTACGGTAATTTAATAATTAAATTTGAGATTGAATTCCCACCAAACAACTTTACTAGTGAGGAAAACTTGAAAAAACTAGAAAGTATTTTGCCACCTCGTAAAACAGTTGAAATTCCAGCAAGTGCCAAAGTTGATGAATGTACTTTACAAGATTACAACCCATCAAAACATAGCAGTAATCCACGTGGGGGTCAAAGTTATGATTCTGACGAAGAGGATGGCCAACATGGTGCCGAAGGTGTTCAATGTGCTTCTCAATGAGAATTGCGATAAAGTTTATACATCATCTTTTTTAGCAAAAAAAATTTTTTTTTTTTTTTCAATTTTTTTTTTTTTTTTTTCTTTTTTTTTTCTTTTTTTTCTCTCTCTCTCTCTCTCATCTCTTTTTAGCAGTTTATAGTATAGTATACAATACAATATAATTAATTATTTATAAAACGGTAGTAATAATAATAGTGTTTTTTTGTGCAATAGATTTATATTTTTAACTTGATCTTTCTTCCCCTTCCCTCCAAATTGCTTGGTAAAATAGTAAATTAATTAAAAGAAAATACAAAAATGAGTTACAGTTGTTTAGGAATTACAAATATCAAATTAAATTTGTCGTTACTAATATTATTATATTACAATAATTTAAAAAAAAAAAAAAAAAAAAAAAAAAAAGGGAAATAATATCGCATATTTCCTATTTCCACTAATTACTTTTTTTCTATTTCCTCTTCTTTTACTTGTTCCTTTTCAGTAACTTCAGCACCATTCACACTTTTAAAATTAGGATTTTTCAAATTTCTTTTATATTCCCAATACGGTCCTCTTTTAATAGTAATCATTAACAATACCGAAGAAAGTGTAGCCAACCCAGAAATAAATGTAAAAGTGCCACCGGGTTTCATTTTTTCCAACATTTTACTCAATGCAGCAATAAGAATGGCACTTAAAATACATCTTGAAAAATTAACACATCCAGATGCAATAGATGATTTCCCCGGGTATAAATCAACCATTAATGTATTAGTAAATGTCAAGATACAATTGCAAAAAAGGCAAGCAAATCCAGAAAATACTAGAACGGCACCTAGATTAACTTTATAAGTCATTAGCCAACCAGCAGTTATAAACCCAATAGCACTTAAAATAATTGGTATAAATGCTAATTCTAGTCTAGTTTTATATATATTGAATCTATGTTCTGGCAGACTACTATCAATTATGTTTTCATTATTATGTGCCCATTCTTTATACTTACTCATCCTTCTCTTATAATTCCAATTTAACAATCTACCAGCACTAACAACGCTTAACAGAGTACATATTCCTGCTGGTAAGTAGCATAATCCAACTTTTGCAGTTGATAACCCATAAACACTAGATAAAACAGAAGATAATGTGGTTAAGTGGACAGTCCAACAAGAGAATTGAATCCCAGACACCCACAATAAAATGGCTAATTCCTTTCTTTTGAAAACATCAATAAACCCCAACAATTTCAATGGGGAATTGACTTCTAGGGTATCATAATCAGGATTTTTAATTTTTTTACCAATGGACCCAAAATATAGTATTGGAGCTCGATTTAGCAAAAGTTTGGGAACAATACTGCCGTTGCCAACTATACTTCTTTTACTTTCAGGTAAGAAAACTGAAGCTGATAGTAAAGACACTCCACTACCTATAGTCAAAAACCAAAAAATAGATCTCCAACCCCAGGTAGCAGTCAATCCAGCACCGATTAATGATCCAAAAGCAGTACCAATCACTTGGAACCCGGAGGTTAAACCGACATATCCACCTCTTTCTGCAGATGTTGCTATATCCCCCATTATACTATTATTGACTGCAATAACTGGTGATATGCCAGCACTCTGTAGACACCTTAACACTAAAATTTGGGCATATGTTTTAGCTCTTGCTAAACCAATACATGCACAAAAGTAAATCGTTAGACTAGTTAAGACGACAGGCCTTCTGCCATATGTATCAGCGACTGCACCCACTAGTGTTGGGGATAGTCCTTGGAAAATAAAATAAACGACAACAGAAACGTTGACTAATTCTTCATCTATATGAAAATCTTGCTCGATAATACGTAACGCTGGATAATATATGGGTGCTGCTATGGTACTAAATACCGCTGTACTGGCACACAAAAAGACAAAGACGTATTTTTCATTTTTGGAAAATGCAGAATACTCAGAGGTTGCAGTTTTTGTTATATCCTGTGTGGTTTCGTCTCCATGTGAAATAAGACTGTCTGGATTAGCATTGGTCATATTGTTAGTTTCGGACGGTTCCGCTTGTCCTTGTGAATTATTAACGTCTTGACTTGGCCTATTATTGAAATTGATGAGAACGCAGTCATTTTTAGTCAAATTCATGCCAACCTAATTCTCTTGTATTTAGTTATTATCAGTACTTTGCAAATGTTTTTTTTTTATTGTTATAATTATTTGGATTAGAATAAATTTCTGGATAGTATAATGTTTTTTCTTTTCTTTTCTTTTCTTTTTTTTTTTTTTTTTTTGTAACAGTTTACCCTCAGAAGGCACATATATATATATATATATATCTACATGGATTTTACATTATTAGATTGATAAGGCATCAAGAAAATACACAGTTCATCGACGTAATCGGTTTTTTTAATTTTTATTTCTATTTTTTAATACCGATTTTTTCTCGTACAAGAAAAAAAAAAAAAAAAAAAAAAAAAAATGCCCAGTTTTTACCAAGAAGAACCAAAGTTTAAAGTTCGGCAACATTTAAGTTAGAGGAGCCGATCTAAACATGTGATTTGTAAATTTTTTTTTCCCCTTTATATATATATTAAATATTACAAAACCATAATATATGGAAGTGTACCTTAATGTTCTTTTAACTGATATTTCAACGACGCATTCAATCAACTTAAACGTCTCAAGAATCTCGGGTTTAATCAGTATTAATTATCTTGTTAATTCTTTTGTTTCCAGGGAATAATACATTATGTTGCGGGGGACAAAAAGCCGAATAACAATTAAACCTTTTTTCTTTTTTTTTTTTTTTAGAAAAATATTCCTGCCAAGAAATCTAAACAAAATTAAAAAAGTCTAGACAATGCTAATGTAATACTAATAATAATAGTAAAGAAATATCTTTTCAACTAGTTGTGCAAAAGCAGTTAAAAAAGGACAATTTGCAGGACACTAAAAAGAATGATTGATTCCCTTCTTGGATTCTATTGAATTAATGGGAGGGGAAAAAAAAAATAAAAAAAGAAAGAGTAATTAATATAGAAAAGATAAGAATACACCTACACAAGTTTATCAGTACTATCATAAAAATAAGAAAAAAAAAAAAAAATTCAATACCTATTCAAATAAACAAAAAAAAAAAAAAAAACAAAAGAGAAAAAAATTTTAGCGTAAATTAATGATCATTTTTTCATTCTTTGATTATTACTAATACTCCTTCGAGGATTTATATCATACTCTGTTCCTGTCGCGGTTGTAGTATCTCCAAAAATATTGTTATTACTGTGGTTTCTATTAATATTATCCATATCATTGGATATATTAGAATGCAAAGTCGAGGAATCAGCAGTGCTTCTACCTTCATGTTGATGCAGGGATATGGAAGGTGGTGGATGTAATTGAGGATTAGGCTGTTGCTGTTGTTGCTGTTGTTGCTGTTGGTAATAATAATGATAAGACATATTTAACTTATTTGTATGAAGGTTTGGATTAATGATACTGTTTGCAGTAGAATTAATAGTGAATGTACTCATTACAGGAACATTATTGGCACTCATTGTTCTTCTATGAGTCTTTCCAGATAACATCCCTCCTGAGTTGTTATTAAACAGCATATCTTGCTGTTGCTTTTGTAAGTATTGTACTGATGGTAGCTTGTGTGCATTAGGAGAAGTTAAGTTTTGTTGTAAATGAGGTTGCGGCGCCAGTGGAACAGTATGAGGATGATATACTTGCTGGATTGATTGTGATTGAGGTATTAGAGTTTGCGGCTGTTGCTGTTGATAATATATGGATGGGGTAGTGAGTACCATTTGAGGGAAGGAACCTTGGGAATACTGTTGTGTCCGTCTTGGTGTATTGTTAGTAGTATGATGATTAAGTTGTAAATATCTTTGCGGTGATTCAAAAATTTCTTTTTGTTGTGATGATTTTGAACCTTTCCGTTTTTTATCTATATGATGGGTATTTGCCGTTGTTGAAATATACTTATCTTTATTTGAATTATTAATCCCAACTTTTTTCCTTCCCTTTCTATTTATTTCTTTAGCAGAAACATTAGATGCAATGCTGGTATTAGTTACAGAAATATTGGTGTGAGTATATTCGGTTTCCTGCTTTTCATCATCGCTACACAACAGATTGGTACCCTCTCTATTCTTTCTTTTTTCCCCCTTGGGAGTTGGATCAACATGGCGTGTTCCTGTATTAGAGTATTTGGTGTTTTCAAATTGGAAAACTTCTTTCAAAAGATCTGGATTTAATTTATGCTGTATAATTTTATCAATAATCTGATCTGTTTTGATCAAATTTTGTCTTCGTATTTCCTCTCTTTTAGTTTTCTCCAGTTCCCTTTTGTATAAAATATACTGTTTAAAAAATTGGTATTCTTGAGAAGTTGATGCATTTAATGTCGATGCACTTTTGTTATTTATATCTATTGCTACATTGAAACCTAGTTCTTTAAATATCTGTAACTTTAACGAATCTAATGAGCAAATATCTTCATCTGTTGTATCGCCATCGCTATCTGAGTTACGTTCTCCTTGATTTAATAATGAAGACATAATTAGTAGAGAAAAGGTGAATGCAGAAAGGGGGTATCACTAAACCTATGTGGACACAATGAGAATGAAAAAAAAAATCGAAAATGAAAATGAAAACGACGAAAAAAAAAAAGGAAAAGAAAAAAAAAAAAAAAAAAATCAAAGTAAAAAAAAAAAAAAAAAAAAAAAAAAGAATTGAATAGAGAGTTAAAGAATATGGAAAAAGAAATTGTTGATATTAATAACAATTACCATAAATATAAAATTGGGAAGAAACAAAAGAATATGACAAAAACAACTGTAGTTTGTTGATATAATTCTTTTACCTTTTCTATTAATTTCTTTTAATATGAGTTGGTGATATATATATAATATAATATATTTCCTTGTTTGTTTCCTTTATTGATTTCTTTTATTATAAATAAGGGAATAATAGTATTGAAAATAAATGGCAGAAGGAATAAGTAGAAATCCGATAGTTGTATACAGTGTAAAAAAAAAAAAAGGTTTTTTAAGAAAAAAGATTAAAAAAAAAAGAAAAAAGAAAAAAGAGAAAGAAAATATAATAATAAGCCAAAATCAAACAATTGATCTCTAATATACCGAAATTGTTGGGGGGAGGGGTGAAAATAATAGTACTTAAAAATATATCTATATAAAATGATAAATAATAAACAGATCATTTATTTATTTATTTATTTATTTATTTATTTCATTTTCCAAAATTGATTGTTTGGTGCTACGCTTCTATTCCGAAGATTTTACTCGGACAAGTAATTCGGAAGAAGAGGGAGATAAAGATGAATCTTGTCTGTGTTATATTCACATGAATTAAATCTCCAGATTAGGAAATGTTATTAGATCTTCTGTCAATAAGCTGTGCGTGGCCGCCACCGTTTTGCATTCTAAATCAAGATCAAATTTATTCTTCTTTTCTAACGTTTTATACAAAAAAGCTTACAAAATATTCAAAACTTTAAATGTCCACTTTTGTCCATATAAATGCAACGCCTTCATAAATTTTAAGTAGTTAACGTGGTGCGACTAAGAGTAAATAAGTGAAAATCAAAGTAAAAAAAAAAAAAAAAAAAAATATATTTTTTTTAAAAGTATAAAACATCAATTGTATAATACAAAATGAGCCTTACCTGAGGTAACCCCAATAGTACAACCACTAGTGCCATCTCCATTATATTTACCATTTTCGTAAACACAGGATCCAGAAATAGTAGAATCACTGTCAGCAGCAACAATCTTGACATTAAAGTTGGCTGCTTCTTTATTGTTTGGGTTTGGAATTAAAGATAAGTAAGTAACACCAGCTGAACTACCAGCACCAAAATTTAAAGGAGCCCAATTACCAACGCCAGAGCCAGCAGTGCCCCAAACACAACCTTCTTCCATGGAAACACCAGCATTGTTAACATAATATTGCGCAGAAGTCATTTTACCCTCCCATTGGTAATAAGTTTCTTCATTAACGGTTGTCAATGGTAGTGTAGCTCCGGCTTCAACAATAGTTGGGATAACCATGTTTTCAGTGCCTGGATAATCAGTTCTACATATACTTACAACTTCGTCTAATTCAGAAACAACATAAGCAACATCCACACCCCATTCACACAAATAATCAGTATCGGGGTTGGATCTGTATAAATACCCATCTTTACATAATAACCCACCAACAGAAACACCGTTATATGGCTGATTTGATGGCCATTGTGTTTTAGACATACCGGGTTGACAAGAATAAGAACAGTAAGAGCCTTCCTTACAATCCCCGCCGGTAGATCCATCATCGTTTTCAATCCCAGACCAGCCACCAAAGCCTAACCAGTCCAAGGAGATAACACCCTGGCCAGATGGAAAATCAGAACAAGCAATTGTGCCATCGACAAACTTTTCGGTAGGAATATCATACCAACCTAAATCACCCTTAGGTCCATTAGAACTTGAAGAAGAAGTGGCAGTGGCTGAAGAAGAAGTGGCAGTGGCTGAAGAAGAAGTGGTAGTGGCTGGAGAAGAAGTGGTAGTGGCTGGAGAAGAAGTGGTAGTGGTGGCAATTTCAGTAGCAGAAGTATTGGCTTCTGAAACACTAATAGACTCAGCAATAACAGAAACAGTGTTACTAGTTAAAGAGTCGATACTAGTAGTGCTAGCCGTCTGGAAACCACTGTCAGAGTCGATGGGTGTCAAGGTGGTAGTTGGTAAAACAGTACTACCATTCTGATCAACTGTAACCGTGTGGTAAACATAATCAACTTCAAGAGCACGGCGATCATGATGATGATGATTACCTGCATCAGCAACTGCCAAAAATGGAGTGGATAAAACTAAAGCGAATGATTTTGAAATTCTCATTTTTTTTTTTTTTTCTTTTTTCTTGGTAATGTGTCCTAGCTAAAAAGTCAAAAACACGAAAAAATTAAATTATAATGTAAAACCTTTTAAAAAGATATCATACATCAATAATAAAAGAATTGAAATTATTAATTGAAATAGTTAGTAAAAAACCTTGTTATTTTGCTGGAAAAAAGTAGAAAGACTCCATTATAGTTAATATTATAAATGTAGTCCAAATATAAAGAAACTAGAAAATGGAAAGAGGAAATAAAAATAGAAAAGTAAACGAATGATTGTTAGAGTAGGACGTAACAAATCAAATCATATAATTGCAACACACTTTTAAATGTGTGGAATTTGCTTCGGCAGAGATGTTTTTTAGGTTGAGTTTACCTATTTCTGCTAACTTTTTAATATTAGGAAGTATGACACCAGCATTGTTTAAATACATATGTACATTGGACAAAAAAAGTGTAATTACTAGGTTGATAACAAACGAGTCCTCCAATTTTTTTTTTTTTTTTTGGCAGTATTTGAGTTTGCTTTAGTAATGTATCAATTCACGATAGGAAAAGCAATAAAATTTGATAAGCCGTTATAAAAATATTTTCTTTTTATTCAAATGGTACACACATATTCTCAGTTTAATTTTTTTTGTTACTACTGCGGTTTCATCTTAGCCAAGATTTCAATTATTTCCATTTTGGGCTTGATAAGTAACTCATTTTTTTTTTCTCCTCAGAAATTTTTGATTGACATGATTTTTCATTTGACATTTTGTTCTTCTATAATTATTTGCACCTCTCTTATTTACATCGTTTATTCATTCGACTAAACATCAAACAAAATAATAATAATAATACATACTGTTTGTTATAATAAAAGGAATGTATAGGTTAAATTAGTTTGTAAGTTATTGAAAAAAAAAAAAAAAGAAAGGAGTGTATGTAGTTGGATAATTTAACTGTGTAGTTGTGGTTTTTTGATTATTCTAAGTTGTAAATGTTTTACAGAAATAAGACTATTATAAAAATCAGACCAATAATTGACACAAGACAAGATTGTTCACTCAAATGACAAAAAAAAAAAAAACGATGCAAGAAACGCAGAAAACTCCTAGAATAGAAAGATTACAACTCTGTAAATGTAGGTCAATGAACTAGAAGTAAACCATTTTTTTTTTTTTCTTCTTTTTCTTTCTTTTTCCCTCTTAAACTAAAGAACTCTCTTCCTTATATAGTACTACAAGATATCGATTTAAAAAAAAAAAAAAAAAAAAAAAAAAAGGTATTTTTTTTTCACCGTTTTTCGCACAAATATAAACAATAAAGTTTGCGATTTTTTTTAATTTGTTCAAAAAAAAAAAAAAAAAAAAAAAGATAACCTCAAAAAAAAAAAAAAAAAAAAAATTGTATCCAAGCCACACAGATTTTTAAGTCTGCAATATTTTCTTAAGTATAAAGCTGAAAACATGCACGTGGAATTCTCGGCAAAATAAAAAATAAGGTGAAACACGCGAAAATTTAAATTAAAAAAAAAAAAAAAAAAAAAAAAAAAAAAAGAAGCGAAAAATATTACGTACCTCAAAAAGTAATTGCCTCATTAAAAGCTTTACGCACGAAAAATAAACGTAATAGAATGCTGTTTTTCAACGATTACTCTTATTATAAACAATATGTGTATATATAGCACTTAGCAACAGTATTCATTAATTAAGTAAATATTACGGGTAAATAAAATATAGAAAACGCTAATCAATCTTCCCAAATAGATTTTACATTCTTTTCTCTCTTTTTCCAATGAATTTTAAAATGTAATAAAATTAAACGAATAAAAATAAATAAATCGCCAAAAAAATACCAATCACGTAAAAGCTTTTTTAATTATGTTTAAAACATTTCTCTTTCCCGTTCCTTCTACTTAACACATCAAAAACAGGTTTTAATTTAAAATGTATAATCAATCCCCATTCAAAAATCCATTTAGGAGCTAAATAATAAACCCATCCCATTAACCAAGCTTTAGAACCCTGATAGGTATCTATTGGATCTTTTCTTTCATCACCCAATACTTTAATCACATTTTCCACATAAACCGAAGGCTGCATGGGTTTATTTTGTATAGACATTTCTTGTCTATATTTAAATGCTTCGATTCCTTGTTTAAAATTATAAATTGAATTTGGTGGTAAGGGTCTAGTATCACCAATAGTAGTATCAACGCCGCCGGTAATAACATTCAACACTCTGACACCAAAGGGTTTCATTTCCAAATGTAGAACATGAGCGTATTGGTGGATAGCCGCTTTTGTTGCAGAATAACATGAAGCAAATGGGAAAGGGCAAACACCAGCCAAGGAACCAGTAAATGCGATTGTCCCCCTTGCGTTAATAACAAATTCAGATAGTTCACGAGTTAAATTAATAGGTCCAAATACATTAACCTTGAAAACTTGTTCTAATGATTCATTGGTAACATCCAATGCTGGAAATGTACAACTTTGACCTGCATTATTATATAACAAATCTATTTTTTTTTGGCCACCTGGTAGCTCTTTGTTTAATTGATTTTTAAAATCCAAAATACTTTGTAGATCACTGACATCTAGTTTGACCGGAATAACTTTATCTTTCGCTCCCTCCGCTAATTCATCCCGTAATGTTTCTATCGGTCCTGTTCTTCGAGCTGCGGCATAAACTGTGTAGTTTAGTTTGGTGACTAACTGTTTGGTAAGTTCATAGCCTATACCTGATGATGCGCCCGTTACCACAGCAATTGATGATGATGATGATGATAATAGGGGTTCGTTTGACATGTTCTAACCTTGGGATATGAGAAGAAATAAAATAAAAAAAAAAAAAAAAAAAAAAAAAAAAAGTAATGTATATGGGAGAGGAGAAAGTTTGATATAAGAATTTTGAGTATTCAACTATATTACATTAATGTTTTTAATTTATAATCATTAAGATTATAATAATTTCACGATGAAAAAAGGAAAATGAAAATGTTATATTTAGCATACATTGATTGGATAAGTGTTAATAATCAGTTCCCTTTTTTATTTTATTTTATTTTTTTTTTTTTTTTTTTTTGCGTTTTTCAGGGATAGAAAAAAAAAAAAAAAAAAAAAAGGGAGGAAAAAAATATATACGCAGAATGTCACTGAAATAATACACTGCCACGAAAGTTTCCCAAACCGGACATGCTTCCCATCGGAATAAAAGAAAGGTTTCTCTCTTTTATTATTGGCTCTTTCTCTATCTATAACTCTTAATATAGCTTTTACTATTTAATATCTGTGAATATTGGTAACCTTATATATACTGATGCTCAAAACTAATAAATATAAAACTAATACAACAAAAATTAACTACTGGCAAATTGCTGTCTTGTATAAGGAATCAGGAAATAGTTTTTTTATGTATCAATTGATTTCTTAATTTCTCCGACTTTCTATTCATTAACAATCAAATAATCTTCTTGCTGTCCTACCAAAATTATCTGTTAATAACAATATCGAATAATCTTGTCTTTCTGTGGATGGACAGAGTAATATTTACTTAACATTTCCAGACTTATATTAGCTTCATTATAAAATATTTACTATCAATCTGCCGTTTCGCAAGTGTTTACACATTAGTGTGCTATCAATTGTCAGCATAAAATATTTCTGTTAAGTGTTGCGCTTACAAGGACGAGAAGAGTATTTAAAACGTAAGGACATAACTGAAATTAAATAAGTAATAATAATTAAATTAAATAGTGTATGAAAAACAAAAACAAAAAAAATATATACATATATCGACAAAAATACAACTAATAACTACTATATAGGTTTTTCATGGTTTATTTTTCCCTCATTTGTGTTAATGTTTTCCTGACAAAAAAAAACAATGCTATAGAAAACATAACAGTATAATTAAGAAAAAAAAAAAAGAAAAAAGAAAAAGTAAAAAAGGAAAAGCTATATATATATATATATATATATATATGTAAAAGGAAACTAAAAATTTTAAGTAAAAGAAAAAAAAAAAAAAATAGAATAGAATAGAATAAATAAATAAATAAATAAATATCAATCATAATTATTTACCAAAGACTTCCTTTAAGAAAGCAGCTTCTTGAGCATTATGTAATGGTTTATTACCGGCAGCGACGGAAGCACTTGGATCTCTACCACAGTAACGGGCAACTTCGTTTTTATACTTTTCGGTTTCTTTTAGAACGGTTTGAATTCTTGGGCTAACAAAAGACCAAGCACCCATGTTGAATGGTTCTTCTTGACACCAAACAATATCCTCCAAGTTTGGATAACTGTTGAATAAATCACGCAATTGAGCAAATGGGAATGGGTGTATTTGTTCAATTCTGGCAAATGCAGTGGTTTTGTCTCCTAATTCTTCACGCCTCTTGTGTAAAGCAGTGTAAACTTGACCAGTTAACAAAACCAATCTCTTGGTTTCTTCTTTAGAACCGATAGCCTTCCCATGTTCTGGATCATCAATAATCCATTTGAATTCACCGTCAGTGAACTCCTTCAAATTACTTCTAGCTAATGGATGACGTAACAAGGATTTAGAGAAAAACAAAATCAATGGCTTACGGAATTGACGGTGTTGTTGTCTTCTCAATAAATGGAATAAGTTTGATGGCAAAGTTGGATAGGCAACTTGGTAATTACAATCTTGGTGTTGTCTTTGCAACTTGGCTTCGGTTGGGAAGTGTCTTGGATCTTCGTTGGCCATTTGCAAGTATCTTTCTAATCTACCAGAAGAATGTTCTGGACCTTGGCCATCGTAACCATGTGGTAAAGATAAAACAATACCTGAACGTTGCTTCCATTTGGATTCACCACCAGAAATAAATTGATCGGGAATAACTTGTGCTGTATTAGCAAAATCACCAAATTGAGCTTCCCATTGAACCAAAGCATTTGGAGAGGTTAATGAGTACCCATACTCAAAACCCAAAACACCATATTCAGATAAAGAAGAGTTGGATATAGCAAATTTATCTGGACTTTCACCCAAATGTTCTAAGGGAGTGTATGTTCTATCCGATTTTTGATCGTGTAACACAGCATGACGTTGAGAAAATGTACCTCTTTCAACATCTTCACCGCTAACTCTGACATGGTAGCCTTCCAACAACAAAGAACCAAAAGCCAAAGCTTCACCGGTGGACCAATCAATCCCTTCACCGCTTTCAACGGTCTTTAATCTGTTGTTCAAAATTCTCTTCAAGTTTCTGTGAACTTCAAATCCCTCTGGCCAAGAAGCAATGGTTTTACCAATTCTCTTCAAAGTAGCCTCATCAACCTTAGTTGGCTCATGTGGTAAAATTTCAGTAGCCAACTCTCTTGGGGATTTGAAACCTTCCCATGAAGCAGTCAACCACTCTCTAGAAGTTGGTTTGTATTCAGCACTCTTCTGGTAAGCTTTCTCCAACATGCCCCATACCCATTCTTTATGTTTGTCAATTTCTTCCTTGGCAAAAGAACCCTCAGCAATCAACTTCTCAGTGTAAACATCAATAACATTCTTCTGTTTAGCAATTCTTTGATACATCAGTGGTTGAGTAAAAGAAGGCTGGTCTGTTTCGTTATGACCGTGCTTTCTCCAACCGACAACATCAATAATAACGTCATGTTTAAATTTAGCTCTCCATTCAGCAGCCAGGTTAAACAAAAAGGTCACAGCTTCTATATCATTAGCATTTACGTGGAAAACTGGCGCATTGAAAGCTTTACCAATATCCGAAGGATATGGAGTGGATCTAGCAAATCTTGGATCAGTGGTGAAACCAATTTGGTTATTAGTAATAACATGAATAGTACCACCGGTGGAATAATGAGTTAAATTGGTGAAACCAAAAGTTTCATAAACAACACCTTGACCAGCAATGGCAGAATCACCATGCAACAAGACACCCATAGACTTCTTGTGATCTTCAGTGTCACCCTTGTAATGTTGGATAGCTCTGGTTCTACCCATAACAATTGGATCCTCGGCTTCTAAATGAGATGGGTTGGCAACCAAAGACAAGTTAACAAATTTACCAGAAGTGGTTGGTCTTTGGTAGTTCATACCCAAATGATACTTGACATCACCAGAACCTTCATATTCACTAGGAGCAGAAGAACCCTTAAACTCATTTAAAATAGACTCATTTGGTTTACGAACAACATTAGATAAAACATTTAATCTACCACGATGAGCCATACCTAAAACAACATCCTCAATACCCAACTCAACAGAACGGTCAATCAAAGTCTTGATACCGGGAACAACACCTTCTAACCCTTCTAACCCAAATCTCTTATCGTTTGGAAACTTGCTAGATAAAAAACTTTCAAAAGAAGTAGCCCAAGTTAATCTATCCAAAATTTGTCTTTTTTGATCAATAGAATATTGGAAAGGTTTTGGAACTTCAATTCTTTCTCTTAACCATTCACATTGTTCTTTAGATGGAATGTGAATATATTCAATACCATAACTTGAACAATACAATTTTTCCATAATGGAAATAATTTCTTTCAAAGTCATACTCTTTTTACCATTTTTGGCAAAACGAGGCAAAATACCTGGACCCAACTGAATTTCAGTTTCCAAGTCTTTTTCGGTAAAGCCATAATGCTCTAAAGTCAACTCAGCTGGAATCTTTTTGGACTTGTCATCACCAAAAGAGATACCTAATGGATCAATATGGGCCTTCAAATGGCCTTGGACTTGATATGCACGACACAACAATTGGATCTTCAAATGTAATAAAACCTTTGGATCCACATGGCCATTAAAGTTAATGGCATCAATGGACCCTTGACCAACACCAACAGAATCAACAGCTTCTGGGGAGATCGTTGGTGGAGCAACAAAGGCACCAGAAGCTGGAATATTAGGATTACTCATATTTTTGAAATAGGCATCCCAAGAGACATGAACAGAAGATGGATCCTTCTTCCAGGCCTGGTACATTTCATCTATATAGGCAGCATTTGTTGTTTGCATAAAATTATCACTGGAAAACTTTCTTCTCAATGGTATAGTGGGTGTAATGAATCTGTTGCTTAAAGCAGAAGATCTTAAAATCTTGGCTCTGCTCTGTATTTTAGCAGAACTTCTAATGGATCTCAACATGTTTGCGAGTTTGTATGTATATGTTGAATTATCAAATATATATTAGTAGTATTTCTCTTTATATGTTTTAGAAACTGATGTTAAAGGAGAAAGTTGTAAAATAAAATAAGGATCGCAATAAGTAAACCTAGAATATATTAATTGAGAAGAATTAGGGTTAAAAATTTGATGAGCTCGGACACAACAACCCAAAAAAAAAAAAAAAAAAAAATTTAAAATTAAAATTAAAAAATAAAAAGCAATAGCATAAAAATCACACCTTTAGCATTCCAATTTACTTGAACTTAAAAACGAATATAAGAAAACATTATTCTTGGAATAAAACAAGAAGGAAAGAGAAGAAAGGGAGAGTGGGAAGAAATACCAATAGCAAAAAGAAATGATTTATATTATTCAATTAAAAGCAAAAAAATAAACATTTAAAATGACTTTAAATTTAAGTTGAGGTATACATTAAATATGAAAAGTACAAGAGAAAAACATTAATCATATGTAGAAACTAAACGTTTAAATAGCAGATGCTAACACTTTTTAATGGATTGACAAGAATCAAATTTGCTTATTTATGATAAAAATACTCCCTTATAAAATATTGTATCACTTTATTGGTCCTTTTTTTTTTTTTTTTTTTTTTTTTTTTGAAAATATATAATTTACGTCTTGATTAACTTAGCCAGAAAACAAACAGAGAAAAAGGGAAAAAAATACAAAAAAAAAATAAAATAAAAAAAAAAAGGGGGGGCAGGGCAAGAGAGCAAGGACTGACGAGACAACAAAATTCATTTAATTGTTCCAAAGTGCTTTATAACCCATTATTTCTTTTACTTATTTTAGGTCTGCTCTGTATACGTTCGTGCAGTGTTTGTGCCTTCCATTTCGCCGGTAAAATTAAAAAAAAAAAAAAAAAAAAAAAAAAAATTTAATTTAATTTAATTTAATATTTTTAACGATATATTCTTTAAATTATCGGATCCGTATTCGGAATATTCAAGAACTATCTAAAATAAAAAAAGCTAAAGATTTTATTATTTTTGGCTCTATAATAATTTTTCGGAAGCGATCACGTCAATTACAATACAATATACAAGATTGGAAACCATTTTAAATATGTTAGCAATCACATACTTATTCCCTCCCCCAGCAAATTCCAAGCACACTTTATTGATAGCATTTGTGTGACAATAACGAGAATTTTCCCTCTCTTCTCTTTCCTTATAACATTTACAATCATTAGCAATAGCTTCAACCCTTTAAGTGAAAAAAAAAAACCCCCCCACCAAAATATCTTTTGTTTTTTTTTTTTCTTGTTAAGTCGTGAATTATGCCACAGAAATGACGTTTAAAAAAAACTCCCTTTTCCACGTATCACAATTCTTTTCGAATTGTAGCATGAACAAAGAACCAATATAATTATGAGCTGTCACTATAAGAAGATATTTACCAAAGCTGCATCAGAAAAGCACCGCTAAGATTACAACCTCAAGCATGCCAAGCACAGGCAACTAATTAAAAATAAAGATATTACAAGACACCCAAGAAATAAAAACACTTATTATCAGAAGGTCGATCGGACTTCTTTCCTATTTTTAGTTTCATAAACTTTATACCGTATGGACGTAAAAACGGCTCTTTATTATGTTGAGCGCTAGTAACGTACCATACACGGAGGGACAGCAATATACAAATACACAAAAATAGGCACAAAAAAAGCACTAAATCTATACAAAAAAAATAAGTCAGTATCCACACTCAAATTAAAACTATTACAACCTCCCTCCTGGAAGAATAATTTCATTTCGACATGGACACAAACACAACCTTATTAACTTTCTTCTTTGAAATAAAAAAAAAAAAAAATACTATACAAAAAGACATTTTCATTTATTCCTTTTTCTGGTTTATAAAAAAAGAAAAAAATAAAATAAAATCATTCTTCTTCAACAACAACACCCTTTTCGGAAACATAAATACCATCCAAAAATTTACGGATATCCTTATTTCTGGCCCTACAGACTTGCTGAATATCAGCAGCGTTTTGAGAAACATTCTCAACAGAGTTACCAGTCAAGATCATTTCATCCTTTTGGACAGTGGAGAACTCAATAGTAACACCTTCTCTGACTGGAACCAATCTGACCTTCTTGTCACCCAAGTAGTTTCTGATTTCAACGAATTTAGCACCATCTTTTTCAATAACGTTAACGTTGATTGGGAAATGCGCATAAACATATCTCATCTTGTATTTGTAACCCTTGGTAACACCAGTAATCATGTTGGAAATCAAAGACTTAACGGTTCTCAAAGCAGCAACATGCTTTCTGTCACCATTGTGGACAGTAATTCTGATTTGCTGGTTGCTAATCTTAGTGAAAGTAACATCAACATGTTTTAAGTTCTTGGTCAAAGTACCTCTTGGACCAGTAACTTTAATGTTTCTGGATTTGATGTTGACGACGACACCTTCTGGAATATCTAAGACTTGATCAGTTTGAATGTATTTCATTTTAGGCTAAACTATCAATGTTACTTTTATTTACTTTACTCTCTTGGCAATGAATATTATAAACAGTTAATCTATCCTCATAAAAATGAAAAGAAAAAAAATTGTAGTAAAATTCATCTGTGATAAGATGTTATAAAAGACAGGGAAAAATTTTTTTTTTAAAAAAATAATTCTTCCTTTATATATGAAAAAAATTTTTCATTTGGAAAAAAAAACAACAAGAAAAAATTTTTTATGCAGATTTTTTGGTAAAAAAATGAAAAAATTCAAAAAAAATTATATTATATTATATATATATATATATAGTTGTATGATATTTATTATGTACGGATGTTGTCGTTCCAAAAAACAAAAAAAAAAAAAAAAAAAAAAGAAAGAAAAGATCCATCTATCATTTACGAAATGTAACGATTTGTACAAAAAAAAAAAACAATTGAAGTATAACAAACACATCGCGAAAATTTAAAAAAATATAGAAAGCGATATTGCTACATATTTTGTGGTTATCTGAAGTTAAAATGTTATATACTACTATACATTTAATCTTTTGAGAACTACTCTTCTATTTTGTTTACTTGATTGTACTTCTCAAACCATTTGTCTGTAAATTTTTCCAAAGTTTCAGAGTCATTGTAAACCCATGATCCTTCCTCATTATACGTCCTAGCGTTTTTATACATTGTGTTTAAATCATCTCTGATACCATCCATTGTTGCATATTCTCCTCTTTTACACTTCAAATATATGGTGTTTAATGAAACCGGATTCTCTATAATAATATAATAGTCCGGATATTTTTTTTTGTGTGGTAAAGATTCAAAAATACTGGTGCAGGGATGCCCATCATCAGGATCCACAACTGTATGCATATCACTCAATAATTTATCCACATCTGATATAAAAGTACAGGCCCTAGTTTTTCTCCCTCTTTTTAATTTAGGTTTGTTTTGCTCATTGTCATCAATGGTGATTGAGCTACTCGGATTAGAAGACGCAAATTCCTCCCCATCTTCCAATTTTCTTTTTTTTCTCCCTCTTCTTTCTTTTGTTTGTGCTTTATTTAGTTTGACTTTGATAATGAATTTAGCCTTTTTGGTGGGAGATGATGGATCTTCGTGCTCAATGGATACATTAATACCATTTTCTATTGCTTGTTTTTTTTTGTCCTTACTATTAGCACTATTAGTATCATTGCTATTATTTATTGCTGCATTGTCGTCGCTTGTACCAGATACAATTTCCGAATGATCTATAGTTTCGGGATTGGCGACTACTTCATTCAAAACTTTCTTCTTTCTCCCACGACGACCCCTTTTAACTGTCACTACAGGCTTATGGGGTTCAACATCCCGTTCTTCTTGTTCCTCTTCTTCAGGTATATATACATCTTCAATTTTCTCTTCATTAGATTCAATTTTGTTATTTTCCATAGGTACATGTTTATCAGCTACAACATCCACTTCTTCATCACTTTCTTCAGTAATTCCCTTTGGCTCTTCGACTTCATTTGGCTCAGTACCATTGTCCTCTTCTAAAAGCTCTATTTTCCCGGATTTTCTAGCTTTTCGTTTTTCACGAGCAGCACGCCTTCTAGATATAGCATCTTCAATAGTGTCATTATCATCATCCACTGCCTGTAACCATTGTTCTTCAGTCAACCCATCATCATAATAAACTTTCTTTCTTTCCCTAGTTTTACTGATAACCTCCACCTTTTTCTCAAAATGTTTAGTGACATCCTCTCTAAAAACAGGTGGTAATTCATCCAATCTAATTAATCTAGGAAGAGGTTCCTTTAGCCCCATTGATTTAGCGTCTTCTTCCGCTTTTGCTATCCTTTCTTTATCCATCTGAGCAAATATTAGCTTTTCCTCCTCCGATCTGGCCATAATTTCATTTAAATCATCATCATCGATATCAGGCTCTGCATTTAAGTCTCTATTGGCTTCATCCTCTAATAATTTTCGTAAAAATTGTTCCCTTTCTTCAGCAGTGGAACTGTTATCAAATTTACCCGCTTGAATAACTTTCCCATCAATATTTAGTTTTTGCAGCGCCCTTTCCAAGATAACTTCTTCAATGGAATCATTGCTGATTAATCTCAAAATACGAACCTCATTCTTTTGACCAATTCTATGTGCTCTATCTTGAGCCTGTAAATCCTGATGTGGATTCCAGTCTGTGTCAAAAATAATAACAGTATCAGCCGTCTGTAAATTTAAACCCAATCCACCAGCTCTTGTAGACAATAAAAAACAGAAATAGTCTGAGTTTGGCGCATTGAATTCTTTTAACATAGAGGTACGTTCTTCAGCCTTCGTGCTACCATCTAAACGCATATAATTCATATTTCTCATTCTTAAGAAATCCTCCATAATATTCATGACTTGTGTCATTTGGAAAAACATCAAAATACGGTGGCCTGTTGCTTTAAATTTGGGTAGAACCCGATCTAATAATTCAAACTTTCCCGCACAACGAACTAATAACTCAGTGTTCCACTTACCACTCGGATTAAGAACATGTTCAACCTCATTAAACACAAATGGATGATTACAGATCTTTCGTAGTTGCATAACTTTATTATTTAAGCCTTTAATGCCGCTTTTGTTTGAGCCTTCAGTATCAGAAACACCAACAAAAAGGGCATTGTGTCTGACCATTTGCTGATACAAGACTTGCTGCAAGCTGGATAATTTGCACTTGATTACTTTCTCAACTTTGTCTGGTAAATCCTTTTCTACCTCCTTTTTCAAACGACGTAATAAAAAGGGTCTTAGAACCATGTGTAACCTTCTAATAACTAAAATAGCCTCTTCTTCAGTCAATTCCAATTTTTCCTGGCTACCAGTGTTTGCAAAGGGTGTATTAAACCAATCTTCAAAAGTTTTAGATGAATTGAAAATCTTAGGCAAAACAAAATTTAATAAAGCCCATAATTCAGGTAAATTATTTTGTAATGGTGTACCGGTCA
This sequence comes from Saccharomycodes ludwigii, assembly GCF_020623625.1. Lineage (NCBI taxonomy): Eukaryota > Fungi > Ascomycota > Saccharomycetes > Saccharomycodales > Saccharomycodaceae > Saccharomycodes > Saccharomycodes ludwigii. Next base: position 1,238,646 of record NC_060202.1, read on the forward strand.
AAATTAATCTATTTTTGGTCTTGTAATAGTTAGACAAAGTGAACGATAGCTTGGATTGGGTATTTTTCATCCTGTGGCCCTCATCGATAATCATGTGGGCCCAATAATATCTTGAAAGTAGAGCTTTATCCTTGATGATATATTCATATGTAGTTAATACAACATCAAAATTACCAGAACGTATATCGCGTTGTAAAAGTTTTCTCTGATTTGGAGTACCTTTGTAAATAATAGTTTTCAAAGTTGGTGCCCATTTTTCAAATTCTAAAGTCCAATTTGTTATAGTAGATAATGGAACAATGACCAAAAAAGGATTTTTTTCCCTTTTCACTTCGTACAGGTAAGCAATTAATGAAATAGACTGAATAGTTTTACCTAAACCCATTTCATCAGCTAAGATACCATTCAAATGATTGTTATATAGTGAAACCATCCATTCTAACCCCTTTAACTGATATTCTTTTAAAGTCCCACCAACTAAAATACTCGGTTGTTTGTCAATTTTTTCCACAATCCGATGGGCAACTTTGAAATAATCAACTTTTTCACGATCGGTAACTTTTTCCAAGGGCTGCTCTTCGGCTTCTCCAAGTATATTCGATTTGTCCGCCATTATAGATGACGCCTGTTGTAATTTAACTGCATTTGTTAATGAATCCAAAAAAGAATTAGTCTGTTTTAATAGATGGGTAATTCTTGTGTCTTTGGTTTGGTCCAATAATCTCATATATGCTTCTTGATCATTGCTTTTTAATGCTTGTAAACGTTGTCTAGCAGTGCGTTCAACTCGCTTTTGTTCTTCCTTTTCAGCGACATAATGAGCACTTTGCATATATTTACCAAATGTGCTGAATTTTTCTCTTCTATTCCTGAATGATGCCTTGGAAGCATAATTTATAATGTTGTCTATTTTCATCAAGTGTAAATTACGCTCCTTTTTTCTTTGATTCCTTAATTGTTCACGTTCTAATTCCTCAGCTAATTTTGCCGTATGTGGTAGTATAACTTTTGCTCTTATTTGGACAGATCTCTGAGCAGCCAAGGTCAATGGTGATTCTGCTAAACTTAGATTTTTATAATGGGCTTGAGTGGCCAAACTTTTAATCAATCTTTGGCGTAGACTCTTGTGGAAAGTTAATAGTTGCAAACTTTTCAATTCAATCAAAGCCTTAATCTTTATATTATCAATTCTCTCTGGTATATCCTCATCGCTTGTGTTCATAGACAAAGAATCCTCTAGAGAGTAAGTACCTAGATTTGCTGGCAAATTTTCTAAATCCTTAATTCTGCATGCAATATTCTTAGATATTAGATGCTCGGTTTCAGTATCTCCCAAACAAAATTGTGTTTGTTCTTTTTTGCTTAAAAATTCATCGTTATTATTTCTATAATTATAACAACCAGTTAAGCCTAGATTAGAAACTAATTTCTCAAAGTCACCATCTAATTCTATTGGTTGGATGCTTTTATTATTGCTAGGTTGCAAATTTTTGGTGTTGGTAATGGCATCATTTTCCACGGATAACAAAGATGTTGGTACATTTAAACCTCTAGATAATAACTTGAATGATACCAATTGTTTAGATAATAAGTCTATGTCAACATCATTATTGGTATCTTTTTTCATTATTGTATTAAGCTTCTCCTTATATAAGTCAACATCATTGGAAACTTTTTGTAAAACTTTTTCAATTGCAAGCATTTCATTATTTTGAAACCGATGGTGGTGCTGATCTTCCTCTTCTTTTTCTTGCTGCTGTTGTTGTTGTTGTTGTTGTTGTTGTTGCTCAGCTAAGCTTGAATACCTTTCTATTAAAAATTTTAGTTCCTCCTCGTCTTCTGGGAATGGAATGGAGAAAGTTAGTGGAGCGGCAATATCATTTAATATTGTGGCGGTAGTGGTAGTGGTGGAAATATGTGTGCCATTGGTTTGTATGGTATTATTATTAAGACCATTAAGAATAGTTTTTTGAGGCATCGACATTTTTCAACTCAATAACTCGAACGTTTCTTGTTAAATGGATATTAGTATTTAAATCGCGTTTTTATATGGTGTTTTTTGTTTTTTTTTCTCTTAGTTTATTCTCTTAGTTTATTCTCTTAGTTTATTCTCTTAGTTTATTCTGCCTTTTTTTTTTTTAGCCTGTTTGTTAATATTACTATTTCTTGGTTCTGTCAGCTCGAAAGTTGTGACTTTTTATCCGTGTTCGTTATATGTTTATTTATTGATTTTAAGAATGTTTGTCATTTTAATTACTGTACTTCAAACGGAAATTTAACATTAAACCAAAAAAAAAAATTAAAAAAAAATAAAAAGTGAAAAAGAACAAAATAAAAGAATTTTTTTATTTTTTTTTTTTTTTTTATTTTTGTTTTATTAAGGGAAATATATATAATAGGTCTGGGTGTCTGAATGTCTAGGTGGCAAAGATAGAAAAAAATAATAATAATAATAATAATAATAATAATAATAATAAATTTAAAAAAAAAAAAAAAAAAAAAGAAACGAAAAGAGACAAAAAAAATTATTTCTTGTAGCTTTATAACATCTTACCTTGCATGACACCATACAACACAACTATACTCACATTGTTGACAATATTAAATTGTATATCCAAATAAAAGGTCCATTGTAATATAAATAAGAAAAATTATACTATGACCACTTTATCTAAGTCCGCTAAAGCTCAAGCTAAAATTGCAGTTTCAAATGTTTTAGATTCTTTTCTACCAGGATTTAATGCCAATAAAATCAACAAACAAAAGAAGGTACATAAGAAAAATTCAGTCCAATTAATAAGTGAAAATTTGAAAAAGAGAGTAGAGTTAAATGAATTTGACTCGCAAAAACTTAAAAAACAACGTAAATTAAAGGAAAAAAAGGAAATCAAGAAAAGAAAAAATGACGAAAAATGGCTAGAAAAACAAGCAAAGTCGGAAATATTAAAACAGCATAAAGAAAAAGGAACTTTAACTCCCAAAGAACAAAAGGTATTAAATAAGAAAATCATTGCAAATCGTAAACGTTTAGAAGAATGGGATTTGGATGAAGACATTCAAGAAGAATTGAATGATGTGCAACAAGAAATACTACAAGCCACGGATATAAAACTCGTAGAATCAAGGAAAAGAAAACAAAATAAAAAGAAAACCCAGTTTACTACCAGTACCGATGGCACACAAAATACAGGTACTCATGGGAAGCGTTATACCGGTCTAACACCAGGTTTAGCTCCAGTTGGGTTAAGCGACGATGAATCGAGTGACAATGGATTTTAAAATATACATATATACATATATATATAAATATTACTACTGTATGAATACACAAATTCTTTATAATTAATAATAAAAAGGCGAAAGTTGTCTATTCAAACAAACACCTGGCCCAATTCATAATAGGCTTGTCTTGCATCAACTGCGGCTTTACGTACATTTCTTTTTGGATCGTCCAATCCAATTATTAATCCAGTTATTATACTTTTTTGGAAAGGTTGCAAATAATTCAATGGAAGCGAAGTTGCCAATAATTTCAATAAAAACAATGAGAGTAATCTTACTGATGTTGTATTATATTCATCTCTATGATCTATTAATTTTAAACTTTCAGTAACCAAGGTATGAACATGAGTTAATAACAGGTCGGGTGAGGTTTCCAAAGTATCTTTTATAGTCTGTAATGATGAGACTCTTACATCGCCATTCTTCATTTCTAAAGCATGAACCAACAATGGAAATAACTCTACAATGTATCCTGTTTTTATTTGCAATGGTGTATATCTCAAGATAAATGATAATGCAGTTAAATAATTAAATTTGAATTGTAAATTATCAGTTTCTTTAAACATAGTGACCAATTTTGGCACAGTCATATAAAAAATTTTTTGTTTATGTAAGGCTTTGACATTAACATTCGAACAACCTTTAACTTTTTGAAATATTGGTATATCCAAAACTAAAATAACAAATAACTGAGCTACAACATATCCAATATTTTCTTCGGATAATTTACTCATTAGATAACTAATTATGGAACTAGCAGTAGGTGAATTAAATAATGATAAACCTTTGGCCAACCAAAATAATAAAGAAAGGTCTAACTCTTCATAGTTATCTCTATTAAGTGGGACGCCCTTGTTGACAAGTAAACAACATAACTCTAAATAGCCCAATTGAATAGTTTCATCATCATCAACAGATACAGTTGCCAACTTGATTGCATCAGTTAAATAATTGGGGGGTAATTCAACAGCAACCAGATCAAACGAGGCTATCATCTTTAAAAATGGAATTATTAAGCGAGATGGAGTTTGCAACACTTGTCTTTTAAGCAAAAATTCATGTTTAATAATAGTATCATAAACTTCCAATTGATTAGGACATTTCAATAATATTAAATAAAAGATGTCACTAATAATATTTAAATTATCATTTTCATTCAATATACTTGGTATAAAAATAAGTTCGAACAAATTTTCAAAGATGGCATCCTTCAAAGTAACGGGATATTCAATAGATGCGGAAGCAATAGGATTTGCAACCAAAGATTCTTGGGCTTGAAATAGCGTGTCCATGTTACCATTGATTAGCGTGTAGATGGTACTCAATAAAATAAAACTATATTCAGAATCACATTTTCCAGAAAGTTTATTTAGTATCTTTGATAATTCAATAACACTTTCTTTAACCAATTTATGTCTTGAACAGGAAAAATCTATAATAATTTTTAAGACTTTTTCTGGGTTTACCACGTGTGGGTCTGACAATATAAATAAAAATCTATTTAAAGCGACTTCGTGAACGATATCCTCATATTTCCCACTGATGCTTTTCAAACCTTCCAAACATGAATGATATAAATTTTTATTAAGATCTCGCTCTCCACCGGATAACAATGTATCGACTAGATATTGTACAATGATGAAAACTTCATTCTTCAGTAAATAACAGGGCATTGTCACTAATTTAGTAAATTGTACTATAGCCAAAGTTTTAACAGTTATTTCTGAATCCGAGCTGCCAGTTAAAGCTTTACTCAAAAGTATGAATATTTGGTCTTTATAATTCAATAATTCATTTGACTTAACTGTGGTTTCATCTTCAACACAATCTTTAAAAACATTGCAATAACTTGTCAAAAAAAAGGACAAGTTTAACATCAATAATTTTTGGGAGTGCAAATTTAAATCGGATAATTCATTGTCATCAAAAAATACTGGTAAAATAATTTTTAAAACTTTATTAAAACAATCTTCATTGGTCGAAGCAATAGAGGATAAAATACCACAGCTTTGCCTCAAGTCTTTCTCGTGGACAAAATTTTGTTGCAAATCATCAAAAGCCTGCTTTAAAAATTTGTCAAATGGGAAATCACCTAGTTCATATAATTTACCACTTAAAGATTGAATAACTCCTAGGGCATCCTGATAGTTATTAAATCCATCACTATCATCTTTTTCATCATTATTATTGTGAATAATTTCAAACTTTAGGGCATTCCAAATTTGTAACCAGTATTTTACGGTAGTGGTAGGGGCATAGTTATCAATACATTTTTGTAACGTTAGTAAGGTGTCATTTTTGACGGATGGAGAAGAAGCGGTCATTTTGTCAAGTAAATTGCTAAAAGCATCGTTGCCAAACGCACTACATGCAGAAATAGCGTCTCTTAAGGCTAATTTCAAGTCTTGGTTGGTAATTTTATATGGATCGTTCTTAGGTGGCTTAAAAGTAATGGGGAAATAGCAAAATAAGGTGTCAAACAAATCCTGTGTAACTTTACCATCATTAGAAATATGGAAAGTAGTACTGACCTCTTTATTCAATTTGAACGATAACAATAAGTTCTTGGGATCCTTTTCACCATTACTAACATTTAAAAACGCTTCTATAAAATCTGTTTCTAATTCCTTGGAAGCCAGTATTTTTTCTTTAAAATTATCAAAGCAAGTCTGTAGTATAGCAAATGCAAAATACCTTATTGAGGCAACATGGTTTGTTGGCGTGTAGTTGTCGACATCCAAACATTTTAATAGTGATACAACATTTTCTTTGAAAAACCATTTCATATTGACTAGAGAATTGATACCTTTCATAGTTTGCTTCAAAACTGATGAATCTGTGGTAAACTTATTTGAATAGTATTGAAAAATAACATCGACATCATTTTTCAGTAATAATTCTTTGGGAATAATTTCCAAAGTATCGCACAAGAATTGAAGGGCACACTCTCTTTTGGAATTACCTTGGTCCAAATCATCGGAGGCTGTTAAATCGGATTGTAATGCTAGAATAATATCTATTAATTTGAAATTTTTAGACTCTAGATTTTTGGTGATGTTTTCGCAAACTAATTTACATTTTTTTATATTTTTAATACGCCAATTAGCTTTATAAGTTAGAATATCGGCTTGTAACTCGGAAAGAGGTGTGTTCATATTTTCTTGGTCTTTACCTTGATAAAATTACTTGCACAAATAGAGATTAATTTTAACTCTTGAATTCTATAAGAGGGAAATAGCAACAATATACAAGTTATCAGCTTGATTGTTTGTTTAATTAATAGTAAAGTTTTGAAACTGAGCAATGAAAAAAAATTGAAAAAAAATTAAAAAAAGAAAAAGAAAAAGTTAAATGCACCCGATAATTAAAAGAATAGTAAGGTGGCGTAGTGAAAGTTAGGGGAAAAAAAAAAAAAAAAATAAAAAAAAGACACTTACTGAAAATAGTTTGTTTGTATACTTTTCAATTCCTAAATTTCCATTTTTCATGAACAATTTCGCCTGATCAAATTATAAACATTGAAAACCTCAATTAAACAATAACAAAGTTGTTTTCGTATGAAAAGTAAAAATTTACTATTTTAGTTCCCAGGCCATTTTATTTTTATTATTTTTATTATTTTTATTATTATTATTTGTTTATTATTTTCTTTAAATAAATTATTTGGGCAAACTTTCTCGTATTTTTAAGCTAAAAATATTATATATACAATTATACTTACAGTGCCTCCTCCTAACAACTTTTTTTTTTTTTTTTTTCCTTCTTCTTTTTTTCCCTCCCCCTCCTCAGCATCTGTCCAATTTTTTTTGTCAAAAAAAAAAAATTATAGAATATTCAACTTTTAAATCTTATCCACAATTATTTTTTAACTACTCATTAAAAATATTCAGATATATACATATACATATATGTCACAGGCTTGAATACCATATAATTATTTCCAAGTACGCAAAATACTTAGAAAAAAAAAAAAGAAAAAAGACAAATTAAAAAGCTAGGTATCATATATATATATAATATATATATTATATACATCTATATTTTGAGACAAGGTGGGAATTAAATATTTTTAAATATAGAAAATCAGAGTAAAATACAAAATTTGTCCTAGAATGAACACACAATACACCTTTCCTTCCACTAAACCCGCGTCTTCTACGCTAGAAAACACTCATGATTCATCTGAATTGTCTTCACCTCCGCCCAACTTTGTCGCTGCTACTGATAATAATGAACCAAAACAGCAACAACAAACTAATATAAATACAATAACGGCAAATGCAAACTACAGTTCCCCTCCAGATCAAGAACAAAATTTGCATACAAACATGACCCCAACCCTTTTAAATACAGAACAAATTTACAACAACAAAATACAAAATGCTCAACAACAAACCGTAAATATAAGCAATGATAGCAATAGTAATACAAATAACGCACAGCTTTACCCTGTACCACAGGGTTTTGTTGATCAAAAAGAACGAAACCATATTTTGAGAATAGATATACCTCCTCCAGAACCATCTAATGTTGAGCTTATGAACGGTATGAAAAACAGTCTTATTGTTACTACCGAAACAATGATGTACAATGAAAACCCGCAACCGCAACCGCAACCGCAACCTCAACTAGAACCTTTATCCACCACTAGTAATGCTTCTTTAAGTAACATACATGCTCAAGTAGCAAGAAAACAGTTAGCCACGGAGTGGAAAACTTCTTCAGAATATGCTTTGCATATTTTATTTACCAAATTTGTGAGATATAGTGAATCGATGTTGAACCAATGTTTGAAATACTCTTTTCATGAGGAGCCCCAAATTGTGAATATTATTGGCGAAGGGGTCGATAAAGAATTTGATAAAATTATAAAAGCTTTAGGATATATAGCGAGAACAAACCCAAAACCTGTGATCGATGCTATGATGTTCTGGAGAAAGGCAAAATCAGAGCTAGCCACCAAGGCGGGTGGTGCGGTTGAATTACTAATGAAACAGTACAAACAGTCGTCCCAACCATCAACTCCAATAATAACGACAACAGCTACACAGACCAATAACACAGGTATCCATCATTTTTATCCTTATACTCGTCGTCATCAATCAAAAACATCTACTGGTTCTATTTCTTCTTCCTCTGGAAATAGTGCCTCTCCATTTAAAAACGGATTTGACCACAAGCAGAAAGCATTAGAAAGACAAATAGAACTAGCCAAAGAAGCCGCCTTTCAAGCAGATAGGAAAAGTATGATTAGTATTTATATCTTATGCAGGGTCCTTATTGAAATTGTTAAACAGTGTGTTTATACGGAGTCCAACTTGGAATTGATTCATAAATTGGAAGAAATTGTATTTACTCAATTGAAAACCACCGATCCACTATCTGTATCTACTAGTATTATACGGTCTTCTAACTGGAATAGTTTTGCGGAGTTATTAGGTTGCATGAGCGATATAAATTTTGTAAGCGTTAGTGATAGATTTATTGCAAGTCTAGAAAAAGTACCAGTATTGATATCAAAAGAAGAAGAACCTAATTTCCAATTATTAATTTTAGGTATGAGATATTTGAAGTTGAAGAATTACCCCTTGGAAAGATTTGAGGAAGGAGCAGATTGTATTAAATCCATTGCCAAGTTTTTTTCAAAATCACAAAATATTGCTGTGAAATTAGCCTATGCAGATGTTTTAACTCATTTATTGTTGCCTCTTGTTGGCGATTTGACTGCTGAAGTCAACCATCCCGACTGGGTCGAAGCAATGGAGATGATTATTAATACATGTACCAAATTGAAACACGATCACAAGTCCTGGGCAAGTTGGTTTAAGTTGACAGTAACTGTTTTATGTGTTTCTCCACAGGAATTGTTTAGCGTTAGCTGGCTCTCTTTAATAGAAGATAACGCAATTAAACTGAAATCAAAAAGTTTAGAAGAAAGAATTAATTTTGCCGTTGGAATTTCAAGGCTAGTTTGGGTGTATTTATTCCGCTGCACAGAATCATTAAATAACACAGAAAAATCATTGAAAAGAATATTTTCATTATTTATTAAACCGAAAAAAAAGGATAATTGGGTAACTACCGATTCTGCTTTATTGGAGCCACTAGTAGACATTTTAGTCACCATAAGTTACCAGCATAGTACTTTAGTAATTGAAAACATTTTATTGCCCTTATTGAAGTTGGGATTTAATGGCAGTTCATTGGATAATGTACAGCATGAAAAGTTAATGTTGACTATATCCGCATACAAGGGCCTATTACTATCGAAGGAACGTCCATCTTTTCCTTCAACTGATACTAGGAACTATGATCTTGATTTAAATATTATATCAAATAAGGCGTCTGATCCTAATAGTCAAGATCATGAAGAAATGTGTTCGCTTATTAATAAGTTATTTTTGTTGTTAGATTCCACCATTGGATCAGAGATTTGGTCTCCTGAAAACGAACACCAAAGAACTCCCTCCACACCTTTTCAACATATTTCATCATTTGGGTTTTCCTTTAACAATAACACCAACAACAATAATACAAATAATAATATTATTGGAAATAATATTGGAAGTTCCAACGGCACTGCATCTTATGATAGTTTAGGGAATAAATCGGATCTAAATGTTGCATTATTCGCTATCATTATTGAAGTAATTCCATGTTGTTTGGCTGCTTGTAATAACATTCCATTTAAAAGTACGATTGAGATTCTATCAAGGAATGCTGTTCATAAGGAACAAGTGATCCATAAGACTTCAGAAATAGCGTTGCGTGCACTTGCCTCAAAAAAGAACCCCTATACACTAATCACCTGGTTTGCCAAATATTCCTTTGATTTTGACGAAAAAACACAATCGAGTTATAATACATCCTATTTATCATCAACTGAATACCAAGATTTGCTAATTTTGTACACAGAATTGTTAGAATGCTGGTTAGAACAGTTTCAAAGATCAAACGAAGAAGCTGAAAAAAAAGAAATTGGCCTTGATGGAATTCATTTGCCATTCCAAGATGAGAACAATCAGGATAAAATTGTTACTCAGGAATTAGAATATAAGAACACATGTACTGTTATAGAAGAGGTTGAAGGGAATGGCTTATTCTTCCTATGCTCGCATGATGCTGGTATCAGGAGATTGGCTTTAAAAATCCTACGATCTGTCGCCAAGTTTGACAGTGCCATGTGCGAAAAGACTACAAAAATGGAAAAATCACACAGCAGAACTTCGTCAAGTAAATTTTTTGCCGAAAGTGGCTCAAGATTAATTGATATATTAAACACTTGTGATTTTTCTAAATTGGTACCAGCTGATGTATTATCCAAGCTGAGTACTGCTGAAAAAAGCCGATTAGCAAAGCTAAGTAACAAACACAAAAAGGGTGTCTTGGTAAGATTGGCAGAAAGTGACTACGGCGTTGATGCTGCTTTATGGATGCGAGGATTCCCTAAGCTTTTAAATATAATTTTTAAAAGTTGCCCTATCACAATGGCCCTGTGTCGGTCCATAGTTTGTATTCGATTAGTTCAGTTACATGAAATTATTTTGTCTATATCAAACAACACCCACGTTGCTACGAATCCTAATGTTCTACCAGAAAACATTGTATCTGAATGGAAATTGTTTTTAATAGTTGCATGTTCCCTATTAACTTCAACAAATGAACAAAAAATGCACCTTCCTGTAATGAAAACCCATGGGAGGAAAAAAAGTCAGCAAATATTTACTGTTCATCATCAAAAGATCAAATCTGCACGATCCATTTTCAAAATGTTGTTGCCATTGTTGAACACTAAGAACCCTTTGGTTAAAGATGCTATTATTTCTGGATTAAGTTGCATCAACATAAATATTTTCAAAGCATTTTTGGAAAGTGTTGAAAAATCGCTATGCAATTGGAACTTTGAAAGTCAGACTAATCAAGTTAGAATGGAAATCTTTCATATTTTAAATACTTCTTCATCCTTTTTGAAGGAACCTAGTATTAATGAAGATGAGTGGATTTTACGAAGTTTGGCAAATTTCCTACAAAATGCGAAAAAGTTTTTAGAAGATCCACGTGTGCAGATTTCTCCGACTTTTCAACCTTTACGTGTCTATTTTTCTGGATTATTATGCAACTATTATAAAGCTATCGTTGGCCATCCAGATATCATGCAAGAATTATTCCCATTTGAAGCAAGAACATCATGTTTTAATTATTTAATGGAATGGTGTGGCTATGGTCAATATTCTAAACTTTGCAAAGAGATGTATTCTCAAATGTTGAAACACTATCATGGTACTCGTGATATCACATCAGTGGCAACCTCACTAGAATTTTACAGGACAAAGTTGGAAACATCCTCTTTGGAATGCATGGTTACTTTGTTACAAGGTCCAGTTACTTACGAATTTAACCCCATTGGGGACTCTGAGCCCATTGTAATTTCCTTTGACATCAATGATCTATTAATTTGGATCAATTCATTGTTTTCTTCAGATGAGCCTAATCTCAGACAGTATGGTTGCTCGGCCTTGCGGAATTTGTTACAAAATAATGTGGAAAACAAGGATTTGTACAATAGAGTATTGAAACAGTGTTTTTTTCATAGTGTTAGCCTAGATGTCACTGAACTGTATTATAAAACTATTTGTGAGTCATTGTTGAAGGGTGAACTTAAAATGACTATTAATGAGGACGATGCTGTTACTTTAGGATTGTATGGTATCATAAGTGAAAATAGAGATATTCGTACATATGCTATTGATTTATTGTCTACTATTGAATCAGAATTGCACAACTCTTCTTATACAAAGGTGTTTAAAGAAAGAATTGCTAATGATTCAAAGACAGTATATAAAGCTACTGCAAAAGAGATATCAAACATTTTCGCGGAACTTCCAACACAAGAACAAAGATTGAAATTATATTCCAAGTTATGTTTAGTTTTAGAATTGTTAACTTTTGATTTGAAACACGATTTATTAATTTTGTTGTTGCCATGGGTTCATAAATTTGTGTTAAAAAATTCGGATGAACTCGACACATTTATGGTATTAAATAACACCGTAGGTATAACTGTAATGTGCAATGATATTTTCCCAATGGAGGTAGAACAACTTTGGATTTCATTAGGAAAGGGCAATTCATTTCAAAATTTACATGTTGCCTCGGACTACATCATAAAGACATCTATTCTCTCACGTAATCCAGAATACGTCAAGGTTTGTAAGGATATTATCCTATATTTATCGAATGTTCCTGGTGGACTGGGTGTTGTTGATAAATTATTAAATAGTTTAGAACCAAAATTCACCATTCCGAACACCAGGAGTGTTTTTAGAATACCGGAAAATACAAAGTATGATAATATTACTGACGTGTTTAGATTGATTAACTACACGGGTAAAGATGTGCACTTTTCAAGGGCACAAATATCCACTATATTTTTGGTAAATTTGTTGTCTTTATCCAATGAAGCAGTTAGTGCGAAAATACCATTGTTGTTACATATATGCCTGGTATTTTTGGATCACTATATACCGATTATCCAAGAGTCTGCTGCGAAGATACTATGTGATTTGATCTATGCTTTAAATCCATCGCACGAAAAGAGCGAGCAGACAGTCAAAATCATTAAAGATAACTCGGAATTGTGGGCTTACAATCAATTGGTGAAGGATAAAAAAGGTGCTAGATCTCCGAAGACAATGGACTTGGTTATTAAAAATATCTTATTGATTATCTCTGGGAAAAGTGAGTTGCAAGAGGAGTGGCAGCGCATTGCATGCAAGTGGGCCACAACTTGTTCAGTCCGTCACATTGCATGCAGATCTTTTCAAATATTCAGATCTTTGTTAACTTTTTTGGATTTGAATATGCTGGAGGAAATGCTACATAGATTATCAAATACTATAGCAGATGAGAACCCAGACATACAAGGGTTTTCCATGCAAATTTTAATGACGTTTAATGCTTTAACAGCAGAGTTATCACCGGAAAAACTAATTGATTTCCCTCAGTTATTTTGGGCTTTGTGTGCATGTTTACAAACCATTCATGAACAGGAGTTTATTGAAGTATTGTCCAGTTTGATAAAGTTTGTATCTAAAATCGATTTGGATTCTATTGACACAGTTCAGTGTTTGATTGCTACTTTCCCATCTGATTGGGAAGGAAAATTCAATGGGTTACAAGAAATCATCATGATTGGTTTAAGATCTTGTAATTCATACGAATTATCAATGAGATTTTTGGATAGATTAAATTTATTAAAAGACACTCAGATCGTGGCTAACTCAAATACTAGGTTGTTGTATGCTTTATTAGCAAATATACCAAGATTTATGTACACTTTTGATAAAAAGGAGTATTTGATAGAAATCCAACAAGGTGCAGAAAACTTGATTGAATTATGCGCTATGTGTAACCAGCCCTCTTTATCTAGGTTGATTGATTCTTTGGCCAATAATAAATTTAGATCTAAGAAAGATTTTATAAGTCAAATTGTTAGTTTTATTTCTAGGAATTATTTTCCAGATCATTCTGGGACCTCATTGGTATTTTTTTTAGGCTTATTATTTAACAGTACCGATTGGATAAGGCTCCAAGTTTTGGAATTTTTAAAATATATTTTCCCATTAGTTGATTTAACAAGACCGGAATTTTCCGGTGTTGGAGCGGACTTGATATCTCCATTGTTGAGTTTGTTATTAACTGATTATGATTTTCAAGCTTTGGAGGTGTTAAATTGTGTACACTCTATCCAGGGAAGTAAAATCGATAAAGATATTTTGAGGATAAGTATGGGCAATAAAGAGATCAAGAAAAATTATGCAAAAATTGAAACACTATTCTACGTACCGGATGATGAGGGTGGATGGTCTATTCCCAAGCCTGCTATTGCTGCCGCTTCAACGAGACATAACGTCCATGCAGTTTATTCAACATGCCATATCAAAACTTCTTCCAATATTGGTGGTAATACCAATGGTGGTGTTCCTTCGAACAATACGGTAACTATTTTGGACCACAATAATTATACCACTACTCCTACTGATAATATTACTAATAACAATAATAGTGCAAGTGTTGTGGTTCCTAATACAACTACACTAATAGATAATGCTAATGTAGTAATGGCGAATGAAGTTGCTGGTACTAACGTACCATATGTTTTTCAAGACACGTATACCGACGATTACAGGAATACGAATGAACAGAAGAGGCCACAACAACATATACCAAGCACCGAGAATGTGATAGCTTCTGGCGAACAACGCTTGCAGATCACTGCCGACACAGATAAGTTACTGCAACAGCCACAAAAACAACACCAACAAGAAGTTGCAACGGACACCTTGAAAATTAAAGATGAACAAGGGAGGAATATGCAATACAGGGAAATAACTAGAAAAGCAGAAGAAGAAAAAGAACAACAACAACAACAACAAGAAGAAGAAGAAGAAAAAGAAGAAGAGGAGGAGGAGGAGGAAGAATATTATAGAATGTACAATAACATGATATTATTTGATGAAGAAGAAGCAGCAGCAGTGGTGACAACATCAATTGAAGAAGACGAAATAGATTCTGATTATGGTGACAATCATATTTCATATATTAGACATAAACTCAGTAATACTGACATTAACGCTGCTAGTGAAAACAATATCAGTGATAATCGCTATACAATAAATAATAATACTAATAAAATTCTCGATAATACTGTTGGGCTTACTATGAGAGAAGAAAAGATACTCAAGCCCGGCAACAGTAACAGAGCGAACAGAGACAAGAAAAAAAGAAAAAGTAGAAAAGGAGGAATCAGCAAAAGGGGTAGATCTGAAGAAGAAAGAGAAATTGAAGTTGAGTACTATGACAATGAATCTATCGTAGGGAACGAGGATCCAGATGCTTCTTTAAGTCATATGTGGGCTGAATTGGATAATTTGGATGCATTTTTTACCAAAGATTCCAGTGAATTTTGGTCAAAACCATCAAACGACTTTAAAGGTTTATAGATTTATTTTTCTTTTTTTTTTTTTTTTTTTATATTCTTTTTCGGTAATATACGTTAACATTATATATATATATATATATATATATTGAATTGAGACTTAGATCTATCGGTATAGTACCTTTCACGAAAACTATTTAAGGTAACACCACTATAATCTTTAAAATATAATGATTATTTACTTTTAGGTACTAGTCGAATTAATTTTTGCAATAATAAAAAGAAATAATGGACTTAATTAAATGCTAGCAAGAAGTAAGTCTTTGTCCAGCTACTGAAAAGATGACTAAAAAATTGCAATGCCAATACTAAGCCAAGCTGGGTACAGGTTTTGAAGATCTACAACTTAATGAAGCAATGAATAACTTTAAAATTTCTAGCATGATTATCTTTCCTTTTCACCATTATAAAACATGTTTCACAACGTTAAGATCAAAAATCCTAGATTTAGCTTGCTTGCTTATAGTTTATATTATTTTTTATTTCCTTTGCCTTATAAAATTTGTCACGACTTTTAACCATCTAAAAAACTAGAATAAATAACTAATTTTATAAATGAATAACAAGTCCGGAAAGCCATGGTGAATTTTAGAATTTTAGGGGGTTTTGACGAAAAGTATACAGAACAATAAAAAGAGGTCAAAAACCGTTAAGCAAAGGAAAGACAGGATCTAATTTAATTAATAGGTAGAATAACGACTTTTATTTGTTTATAACGTATAAAGGTACATGTAAGAATAGATTGGAATCCCTTGGCCGATAAATGTATCTTGAATTAGCTTTCTTTTATTTTCTAGTTGTAATGTGCATTCAGTAAAGTACAAAAAGAAAAAAGGAACACAGATACGCCATTTACTTTTTCTTTTTTTTTTTTCTTTTTTTTTTTTTTTCTGTCTTTAATTTTAACAATTTTTAAGCTCAAAGAAAACATTTTTCAATTAAATTTTTTTTTAAATGTACAAAATTGTGGAGTCAACTTGTCTCAGTGAATTTTAAAAGTTTATCCCTTAAGTCCGAATTGACGTCTGTAAAAAGCTTCCAGTTTAACCACTGACATTAATAAAGAAAAACAGAAAAGTATAGAAAATTAAAGATGGGTAGTATTAATTAAGTTCAAGCTTTTTGAAATTAATTTTAATATGCAAATCTTTACCTTCTCAGCCCAAATCAACGTAGAACGTTTACTTTATCTTGCATGAATAAAATATTAAAACCCACATTTTTGGTAATGTTCACTGCGCGTTTATGAATAAATTAATCAAACGCGAAATTGGCTAAAAAGGATTAAAAAACATCAGCTTAACTCCTAACATTAAATTGTTTATGTCATCACGACATTACTCAAAATTATTACTGGAAATTGTTTAAATAATTTTAATTTTAGGAGGTACAAAATTGCGGTATTTTTATTTATTTATACTTTTATCATTGAATTTAAATTTAAAAACATTTATTGATTATCTAACATTTCTTAAGCACATGGTCCCGATTTCCTTTTGTAGCTTTCCATTATAATGTTAATGATCCAATAATCTAGAAACTGAAAACAATGAAAAAGAAAATATATATATATATATATATATATAGAACGGTCATCACTTATTAGTAATAAAAATAAAATTTTATTTCAAAAAGAACTCAACATATTTTTCACTTAATCTAAAACGGACTTAAGTCCTTGATTATTTAGTATAAATAAAAAATGGAAGCTGATTTTTATTTTCACTTCGTATTAACTCTGTTAACTTTTATAAGATGATTTACTTAATGTATAGTACTTGTTGGTAAATAAATGAACTACTTTTTTTTTTTTTTTTTTTTCAAACCTTACTATTAAAACCAAAAATGGAAGAGAATGTGAAGATAAATAGCACTTTGATCTTATAAACCTATATAAACGATTTTGATACATTGTGTTTACACGATTTTTTTTTTTTTTTTTTTTTTTTTTTTTTTTTTTGATTCAAATAGCTTTGATATAAATATAAATAAAAAAAAAAAAACCACTCAATTCTTTGAATCTACGCTCTATTATTCCTTAAAATTCGAAAGTACCATAACGAATAAAATAAACAACACAATACAACTTCGATTCGCATCTAATTGAAAATCTACTGTATATATATATATATATATATATATATATTTAGATTTTTTTCTCTTTCTTTCTTTCTTTATTTCGATGAACCTTTATAATAATTAACTTTTTTTTCTTTTTTCGTTTTTTCTCTTGCCCTCTACAAAGGGTTGGAGCTGCTGGTTTTGATCTTTTTTCATCTTTAAGCTTTCCCTATAGATGTTACACATTCCCTTTTTATGTTAAATTTATCTCCTATAGTTTTTATATACAAGTTTTCACAATCGATTTTCTTGGCGTTTTTATTGGATTGAGTATTAGAAAAGTGCTTTTATTTTTAAATTTTCAACTAATAAAATAAACGAATTAAAAAAAAAAAAAAAAAAAAAAATAAAAGGGTTAAATTAGTCCAAAGTAAATATATTAGAAAACATATTTCAGTTATTTATTACTAGCATATTATCAGAGGTGTATAAAGGTACTTTTTATGTTCATTTTATAATACCATTTGATTACTTGAACTTTATACACAGAGTTCTTCCAGATACATTTATCATTTTATTATATATTCCATATTTTAAGCATTAACAGTTTAAATTTTTTTTTTTTTTTTTTTTTTTTTCCCTCCTTTTGTTTTATTTTAATACCTCATTTTCTCCCCCCCCCCCCCCCCCCCCCCTTCTGTTTTTCTTTCTAGCTTATTTCATTTTGTACAATTTCCAGCATCTACTCAGTGATTTATACCTCCAATTGTTTGTGATTGAAAAAGAAAAGTCAACCTTTGGAAAATTTTGGGAAATATAAATACATTATTCTAATTTAATTGCTACTACAATATCTGTTTTAATTTTAGAAAAGTGATCGTTATATTATTATTTAAACGAGATTTTAAACTTACAAACGCTGCATAATTTTTTTTTTTTTTTTTTTCCGCTTTGAAAGCTAATTACATAATTTGCTATCGAAAAAACTGATTCTAAGGAAAAAGAAAAAATCACCTAGCATATATTTTAGGAGTTGAGTATCAAAAGCATAGATAATTATAATATACAGACAAATCAATAAGGACATCATATCTTATTTTATCGAGAAAAATTAAATCAGTGAGGCAAAATAAATAATATATTAAAAGTTATTATTTAAAAATACAAGGAGCCTGCTATAATTGCCTCAGTTTCGAAAACCTTTTTTGTTCGTTTTTAATTTTTTTTTTTTTTTTTAGACCATTTATCAGAAAATCATCATTTCTTTTTATAAAGGAAAACATAAGGGATCAATAAAGATATAAACAATATTAAATAAGTTACTACATCCAAAAAGAAAGAATATCCTGTCCGCACCCCCTCCATAATGTCAAGCGTCCAAGATCTTCAGCAGGCCACATCTTCCACAGCTGCACCAGTACTTAATAATAATGTTACCAGTAATAAATTGAAATCGAAAAATAAGACATGCTCAACAACAACGGTTCATAAAAGGCAACGTGTTACGAGAGCATGCGATGAATGTAGAAAGAAGAAGGTAAAATGTGACGGACAACAACCTTGTGTTCATTGTACCGTTTATAACTATCATTGTACTTATGATCTTCCTTCTAAAAGGGGTTGGAAAAGGGATAATAATAATAATAGTAAGAAAAAGAGTGCAATTCATTCAAAAATGGCGACAGATAAATACAAAAGCAATGGTACTTATATAATAAAGAAAATGACCAACAGGGACAGAAAACAAAAACAAATACCCATAATAGAAAAGAGTATCCATAATAGTGATAACGCGAACCTACCGGCAAGTTATGAAGTTAATACTAACTATACTGATAATGATGTAACAACATCACACGATGATAACAATAGCAGCAGTAGTTGTAGTAGTAATAATGGCAGTAGTAGTAGTAGTAGTAGTAGTAGTAGCAGTAGTGGTAGTAGTGATAGTAACAGCGGTAAAAAAAATAACAATGAAAGTAATAATTTCGGAAGTCTTTCGGAGA
Source organism: Saccharomycodes ludwigii (assembly GCF_020623625.1). Taxonomy (NCBI): domain Eukaryota; kingdom Fungi; phylum Ascomycota; class Saccharomycetes; order Saccharomycodales; family Saccharomycodaceae; genus Saccharomycodes; species Saccharomycodes ludwigii. Next base: position 1,257,993 of record NC_060202.1, read on the forward strand.
AAAAGACCGCTAAAAGCCGAAATGAAAATAAAAAACATAAAGCGCCCGATTTAAAGGGGATGAGCAACTCAGCTAGAAAGCGGATATCGCCAACAACACTTGAGCAACAACAACAACAACAACAACAACAACAACAGTACCAACAGTACCAACACCAAAACAACAATATCACTGCGACTGAAAAGAGTTGTTTCTCTTTTACACATACTAAAATGAATAGTAATAACACCAATATCAGCAATAATAATGTTGAAGATATTGAGAATTTTGGATTGGATTTATTATCAGATAATTTTATTACCTCCAACAATTTCATTAACACCTCTATGACTGGACCTAGTGCACTAAGCAACAATACTAACTCCACTAGTGCTAACACAAGTGATGTCGCTCATACACATAGTTCTGAATCACTGGAGGCTGCATCTTTGAGACAGAAGACAAATACGGCCATAGTCACCACGGGCAATACTACCCCAACCAATAGTATTACTACTCCTGTCAGTGACAATGTTAACAATAGTCCTAACGTGGCTACAACAACAGGTTTCATTAAAATAAAAAAAGAGTCACCCAAAATAACAACACCTACCGTTGTTTCTACCACAAAAAGTTTCAATAAGGTAACCAAACAGCAAAACAAGAAAACTACTAGAAATACAACCAAAAAGATGAATGAGGAAAAATTAAAAAAATATGAAGAGTTGTTTAATGCACTATTGCCTGGCTTGCCTTCTATCCAAAATTTAGATACCACCACATTTCTACAAGTTTACAAAAACTTTAAAAGACCTCAAGATAATGGACTAGCTATCGCCATTCACCAATATGATATTTTGATTGGCGGAGACCGTGTTACTGCCAGCCCAAAACACCAACAGAAACAACGGACGGTAGATTCTGAAGACGCTGTTACTGGTGGGATAACCAACTCAGACAACACCGCAAGTAATTACAACAATAATGGTACGAGCTTGGATTTCCCATATAGAAATTATGCTAATCTCAATACTTTAATGTCCGAAGATTTGGTGCAAGTAGTATTACCTCCGAAAGACATTGCTATGTTTTTCATTAGACAAACTTGGCAGGATTGCTGTGTTTTATTTAGGTTTTATCACAGACCAAGCTTTATTAGATGCTTTGACTTACTATATGCCACACCTCCAAATGAATATTCCGAGGAGTTGAAAAATTTTTTACCACTTTGTTATTCAGTGATGGCAGTTGGTGCATTGTTTTCTAAAAACAATGGAAAAAAGTTGGAACATATTTCCAGAGATTTTGGTACTACAAAAGATTATCATAAATTCCTACAAGACGAAGGTTACAAATATTTCATTGCCGCTAGGAAATTAATTGATTTAACCAACGCTAGAGATTTGTATTCCATTCAAACCATTGTTATGTTATTTATTTTTTTGCAGTGTTCTGCGAGAGTGTCTACATGCTATACATTTATTGGTGTTGCTATGAGAAGTGCATTGCGGGAAGGATTGCACAGGAATATTCCCTTGGGTACTCCCGGATTTACTCCATTAGAGATCGAAATGAGAAAGAGAATTTTTTTTTCAATTTATAAAATGGATGTGTATGTAAATACAATGCTAGGGTTACCAAGAACAATATCCCAGAGAGACTTTGATCAGACGTTACCATTGGAGCTAAATGATGATTACATCACCGAAGAAGGCATATACCCTGAGAGACAAGGGAATGAGTTGTCATCAAGTGGTATAGCTAATCAACATACCAAGTTGATTATGATTTTAGACAACATCGTGGCTGGTTTATACCCAATTAAAAAGCCAAATAACTTGATTTCCCACAAATTTGTAACCAGACTAGAATTAGATTTAAGGGAATGGCTAAACCAATTGCCACCAGAATTAATTCCTGGGTTACAAGATATACCAACAAGGTGTTATAAAGCCAATAGGCTATTACATTTAGCGTTCCTTCACGTTCAAATCGTGTTGTACAGACCATTTATTCATTATTTGTCGTATAATCCATTAACCTGGCCGTCATCTCGGCCAAAGCCCGATCCACTATCCATCCAACGTGCCAAAAATTGTATTAGTGTTGCAAAAACCGTTATTGCATTAGCAGAAGATATGAATGGCTCCGATATGCTATCCGGTTCCTACTGGTTTAGTATATATACCATATTTTTTTCAGTGGCTGGTTTAATCTTTTATATACACGAAGTTGCTCCAACCACCGAGGAAAGCATGAAAGAATATGAAGAGATTGTGAAGCTAGCTAAAGTTGGGAAAAGAATATTGGATAGTTTGAAGGATTGCAGCATGGCAGCTTCTAGGACTTATAATGTGTTGAATTTATTATTTGAAAGCTTAAATAATAGGACTAGACAGTATGTGGAAAGGAATTTGAATGGTGGTCGTAACAATTTGAATAATGGTAGCACTAATGTTAATAACAACGCGGCTATGAATATATTAAGCAGTGAAACACCGACTCCAACTAATAAAAGGAATAATATCGCCACCTCTACTACTACCACCGCTACCGCTGCAACCGATACGAGCGACCCAATCACTGATAATAGCAATGCAACTAATAAAACCAGTATTTCTGGACTACAACAATTGCAAGACCAAAGGTCATTATCGTCTACAATATTAAAAGCTATTAATCCCCAACCAGAGGGCTTTCAACAATCAATTGAGAATTATTATAACATTAATTGGGAAAACTTGGATGAATTGGTTACCTCAAGCATTAATGCCACTGTTGCTACATCTAATGGAAATATCAAGAGTGAAAATAATAATACTGATTCTAATACTTTAGCTCATGCTGCTTTTCATAATAACAGCGACACCGCGAAGATTGCTGGTGGTACTAATAACGTAAACTCTTTTGGCTTCAATCCTGGTCCTTATAACAAGACTGTTGGGAGCTCCACAAATCCGATTGCCCAATCAACAGATAATAACGTTAATGCTACCAATTCCAATATTTTTGCCATCAACTCTAGTATCAAGAATCCTAGGAACGTTTTATCAAATAGTGCAAAGTTTATTCCCTTAAGTGCTAGCAGTGGCCAATCGATTACTGGGGTTAGTACAAGAATCTCAAAAAGTGCAGGAACATCTTTATTGAATTTGGATATGAATGAAAACACACCTACCACATCACTAACTGCACCTGGAAGTTCCAATACTGGTGATATTAATTATGCTGATCCTCGTGGCAATTTTGTCGGAAAACGTAAACAAAATGCAAACAGAATTCAAGACGATAAGAAGAAAAAGAAAAAGAAGAGGAAAAGGAATGATACTAGAAACAACGGTCACAATATGGACAATGAAGTGAACACCAATGTTGCTACTATTAAAGATGATGATAGCAACAATAATACTGAGCTAAGTGCTGCCGCTACTTTTACATCAAGTGATTCTGAAGAGGAAGAGGAAGGAGAAGAAAAGGAAAAGGAAAAGGAAAAAGAAGAAAAACAAGGAAAAGATCTACGGAAAGTAAAAGAGAATGACATATCTAACTTAAACTTTGATGATCAATTACTTAATACTACTTCTGCCACTGTCACTACAACAACTTCTGATATTACTAGCAAAAATAATGATTCAGATACAAATAAAATAGTCACACCAATTTCTAAATCTATCCCTGCTTCTTCATCATATGTTCCTGGTGTGTTTGATCAATTGGATATGCAATTATTTGGCAGGTTTTTACCACCATATATGTCTAGGGGCATGGATTCCGTACCAATTAACTCCGAAACCAATAATAAAAATAGTAAGAGGGACCTTAACTAAAATGGAACTTTGTAATTTGTATATAAGTAAATTAGTTATAATATGAAGTTAAATGACCACTTGTGATTTCACAATGAGCTTGATAATGTAGACCATATTGCTGAAGGGAGTGGGGCAATATTTATTTTAATTTATGGTTGTTTTACCACCTCATTTCATTTCGCCACTTTTTAAGCAAAAATAGAACAGAGAGCCTTCAACGCTAGCTAGAAAGAGGAGAATACCAATTTCCATAAATAGAGATGCTTACATAAAATTATTAGAGTAAGTGTGATTACGTTACATCCGTGCATTTCCAAGATGGATTACATCGGTTGTAAAGTACAAAAAGAAAAAAAAAAAAAAGAATGGAAAATGTACATTATTTTATATATCATTCACTTTTTCATGGCAGGAAAAAAGCAATCGATTATTAATTATAAAATAATGAAAAAGGGATAAGCAAACAAAATTACTTACGAAAAAAAAAAAAAAAGAAAAAAAGAAAAAAAGAAAAAAAGAAAAAAAGAAAAAATTTTTTTTTTGTTTGTTTATGTATTTAAAATTTCTTTTAAAAAAAAAAAAAAAAAAACAAAACAAAACAAAACAAACAAATAAATAAACATACAACAAATCAATTGTAAACAAATAAAGGCTTAGAACCCATCTATAATATATATATGTACACATATATATATATATATATTAATATATATTTATAATCTTTGATTCCATATTAATATCTAGGAGGAAAAAAAAATAGAAAGTGATCGGCTTATTAAAAAAAAAAAAAAAAAAAAAAAGAAAAAGGAAAAGAAAAAACAGTAATGGATCCAGTATGTTTAAATAAAATAGTGTTCAGTTTTTAATATATATTATTAATAACATAAATTTTCTTTATTTACTAACAGTTATATCGTGATTAACATATATCAAACCACTATCGTGATTTTGATTTTTTTTTTTTTTAACACTATTAATGTATTTTCTTTTTAGGACTTTATTGATAACGTTATATCTTTGCTAGATGTTCCACCCAAAGCAACAGTAGTTTCTCAAGAATATGCAAATACAAATAACTTTGCAAGAGAAGTCCAAGCATATGCCAAAATAGCAGGACGTGATTGGACGTATTATGTTAAGACTTTAAAGGTAACAATAGGAAGAAATACATCTTCTGCATCATCTGGAATTGGTAATGAAGAAAGAAAAAATGACCCGGAGGACAATGTAGATATTGATTTGGGACCAGCTAAGGTAGTGTCTAGAAAGCATGCCAAAATCCAATACAACTTAAACAACGGTGCTTGGGAATTATTAGTTGACGGTAGAAATGGTGCTAAAGTTAATTTTACAAGAGTTCAAGCTGGTCCCAATAGCCCCTCTATCAAGTTATTTTCCGGAACAATTATTGATATAGGTGGTACTCAAATGATGTTTATATTACCTGACAGTGATCCTGTTTTAATGCCAAATGTTTTAAAACATCTTGAGCCAAAATTGCAACAGTTACATGAGCTAAGACAAAAAAATTCAGTTAAAGGGTTCATTAGGATGTACAATAATGATAATTCCGCTATTTCTGTTCCCGGTGGTCCTATTCAACCTATTAATGCTGCTACACCTACTTCTAATGCTACTAGAAATACTGGTGGCTATGTACTGCAACAAGACCAACATCAATACCCACAACAAGATCAGCAAGTTTTAGATAATGGATATCATGGAATGATGGTTATGAATGGAAATAACACTAACATGCTACAGGCTCATTTTGAAGGGGGTACTATTGTAGATCCAGGGTTCCCCTCTACTGAATTGAATTCTGATCTATCTCGCCCAGAGAACAAAAATGTTAAACCACCATTTTCTTATGCAACTATGATCACACAAGCTATTTTATCCACTCATGAAGGAGCGATGTCCTTAGCTGATATATATAATTTTATTGAGAACCATTATTCTTATTATAAGTATTCTAAAAGTGGTTGGCAAAATTCTATTAGGCACAATTTGTCATTGAATAAAGCTTTTGAAAAAGTGAATCGTAGACCAGGCGAGCCAGGCAAAGGTATGAAGTGGAGAATTGCTGAAAATTTTCAAAAAGAATTTTTGGACAGATATAGAGAGGGGAAAGTCTCTAAAATTAAAAGAGGCAGTAGTGTTGTTAGACAGTTACAATTGCAGTTATCCAGATATGGCACTATACCAATCCAAAGAGAATATTCAGCGGGAAACAACCCTGAAGATAACAGTCATGGCATTAATAATAAGAAGGGCAATGATGAATCATCTAGGGTTAAAAAGAAAAGAAAAACCTCGAAGAAAAGCGCGGAGAAGGGTGCAGAGAAGGACAATGGCATGGCAATGAATGTGAAGACCGCCGTTAATACTACGCAACAATTTGTTGAAAATCAAAGCACCATGAAAGACAACACCATCAACAATAATACAATGGGTTCTATAAGTACCGTTGATGGAAGCACACTTAGTCATCCCCAAATTTTGCAACAACAACAACAACATATGATTAGTAATGAAAGTGTCCACAATCTACCACGTATCTCTTTACAACAACAATATCCATTAACCACACACAATACACAAAATTTTCCGTTCAATTCTGCTTCTAGGTTATTAGTTTCACCAATGCATCCTCAAAATTCTCAGACAGAGCTTCAACCGCAACCATTGCAACCACAAGCAAAGCTACAACAACAATCAGATGAACAACTTAATTATGCTTTAGGCTATGATTTTAATAGTCAACAACAATTAACGAATAATGTTGAGTCCAATAATAATAATAATAGTAATAATAATAATGATAATAATAATAATAATAATAATAATAATAGTAATAATAATAATGATAATAATAATAATAATAATAATAATAATAGTAATAATAATAATAATGATAAGAATGATAATAATGATAAGAATAAGAATAATGATAGTCATAATAATAATAATATAAATAGTAATGAGAATAATAGTAGTAATGAGAATAATAACAGCAATAACAACAATAACATTACGAGAATTGCCACAGAATCACCTATTCGTCCTTCAAATTCTGCCACACTGCCACCACCTTCATCACATTCTCATGTACATATTCAAACTGGTGGTACCAGTATTACACCTTCTGCAAATGATTCGTTATTGAGGTCACCAGGCGCTAAACATTTTTCAATATCAGCCGTGGAAGCATATACTCCAGAAAGAGGAAGCAATAAACTAATATCACTAAATAATAGCCATACTAGAAACACTAGTAATGCTAGCACAGCAAATGTTAACACCACTGACAAGAATAATGTTCAAGGCATCATTAATAATAGTAATGATGTTAAAAATGGTCAGAAATCATCTTTAGATATAAATGGGAATCCGATGAATGTAAACAATAACAATATTGCTTTGCCACCATCAACGGAATTAATTGGTGGAAGTAGCCATATTACAAACGCCAACAACCATATTATATTGAAAAGTCCAGAGGGGTTGTTGAATACTGCTAAAGCTCCCGCTCAATCCTCACCGGGTGTTTGGAATTTATTGCAATTTAGTTCTTTAAATAATACGCCTGCCGATCATGCGCATAATTTGATTAACCAACATTTACAGCAACATCAGCAGGAACATAACAAAAGTGATGATAATCTGCCTCATAGTACTATAGATGATACAAAGACCGCAGCTAACAATGATGATGTGGTGCTTCACAATCGCGAGAGTAATACTGAAAGTGACAATAAAAATAACAATAGTGCCAATGTTAAAAACAGCAACAACAATCACGTAGAAATGAATGCTCAGAAAAAAGATGTAGCACAAGAAGAGAAAGAAGCTGATGATGATGATGATGATGATGAAGGTGTCGTGAATTTGGGTTCCTCCCCTTTGAAGAAAAAGGGTCTTGATGCCGATGGTATTACCAATAGTAATGGAGGAAATGGGAAAATGAATAAGACGCAGTTAATGTTAGATCATGATTCTGTAAAGATTAATGTGATAAAAGAATAGATATTATACTTATTTTAGTATTTATTGGCTTTAATTATCACATTTTGTTGTAACTTTTTTTTTTTTTTATTTTTTTACATTTTTTTTATTTTTTTTTTTTTTTTTTTTTTTTTTTTTTTTTTTTTTATATGGCTTTTTAAATTCAATATACTGCTATTTTTCTTTTCAACTTTTTCTTGCGTTTAGCATATTTTGCGTTTGTGATTGATCTAAGTTTTATATAGTTTCAATTCTGCTAATATTAGAATAACGGTGTTTAATAGACTTATTGTTTATGTGCTAGTCTCAATCATTTAGAAACTTTGATATGCTTTTAATGATAAACCGGCTCTGTTTTAATATGATCTCATTTCTAGAAATTCCCGATAAAAATAGGAAAGTCCAAACTGACACGTACTAAATAAATAAAAAAAAATAAAAAAAAAATAAAAGTTATTCATTTATCGTAATATTTTTCTAGGTCTTTATAGTAAACAAGTGTACTAAGGACAATAATCTACTCATATGGAAAAGACTATGAATGTGCTGGAGTCAGATAAATGCAATGCTAAAAAAACCATAGAAAAGGAACAACTAAATTTTAATAGGATAAAATATTTAAATTTATGTAAAACTAGAAATTTGAACCAAAAAATTGTGGAAGTGTGTTTGCCAAGTTTTTTTGGTGATACAGAAGAGCTGCATGCTGACAATTATCCCAACTTTATGATTTACTATATCAATTGTATGCATCCATTTCCATTGTCGCAATTCCAAAGAAAAATTGAGCAAGATAACCAAAATAATGATACCAATTTTAATAGCAATATGAAGAAAATTTTTGATAACATTTCTGTGATTGATTGTTTTAACTTGGACGATTTCTCAACGGTTATTTTAAAGCTTATTCAATCTATCAAGATTAAGAAATTACAAGACGAAAAGAAACAACAACAACTTCATAGACAGGGAGAAAAGAATGACCACGAAATAATAAAATTATTAATCGTGGTTACAGGGTTAGATATTATGTGGGATACCTATAATATACATGGTGGAGTTGAATCAAAAAGCAGATTGAACACCATATTGTTAAGAATACGATCTTTGAGAACCTTTGATGCTGATTTTGATATTAAGACGATTTTAATTTTCCCGCATCATTTTGATGATGGCAAAGTTAGTGATGTTTTGGCGGTGAAAAGGAGGAATAGATTTATTCTTTCAAATTACGTGGCTCGGTATTATGCAGATGCCCTAGTTTAGGGTATATATATTAAAAACACGTTGTATATTTGTGACATTGAATTGTGTGTTAACACCTGTACAACAGTATGCAATATTTAATCTTTCCTTTTTTAATTTATTTTTTATTTTTTCCTTTTTCTTTTTTCTTTTTATTCTATGATATTTTTACGTGGTCCATTTTTATTAAAAGCCTACAAGGGGAAAAAAAAAATGGGTCTTATTTCTTGTTGATGTTTTTTTATGTTTCTGGTAAGTAGTTCAAACACACGTCTTTTTGTCTCTCTAAGTTGTTTTCCCTCAAACAATTTACTCTGGTTCAGACTTTTTCTTTTTTCTTTACGTTCAACTTTAAATCTTATACGTAGATCATATAAATTTGCCTGTAAATAATTTTTTTTTTTTTCTTTAAGCTACATTTTTTTCTTTCAAACAAAATTTATTGTGCAAGAAACATTAAAATTTTTTTTTATTTTTTCCATTTTTGATTTTTTTTTTTTTTTTTTTTTTTTTTTTTTGTTCTGAATTGTCAGTTAATTTGTTTGCTATTATCACCATTATTATTGTTGTCAGTGCATAGTTTTTTTTTCTTGTAAATATCATCATTGGAATTATTAAAAAACGTATCTTAATTATTAGGTTTTTTAATCTTACTGTCAACTAATATAGGTGTATTTCCATTAACAAAAGCTTTCAGTTTTGTAAATAAAAAAAAAAACCAAATATCTATAGATAGAAACATAGGCTAAAGATGTCCACATTCGAACCAGTTGTTGTTATTGACGGTATGTTTAATATTATTATAACATTGAAAAAATGCGACTAATCAATTATAGTAGTTGAGACAAAACAGTAACCAAAATAAAGCGTTACATGGAAGTATTATTATTTGAATGCTTAGCGCACCATATGGTTTGAAAAATAGTATTTTATAACAATTCCGAAGGGTGAAGTAGATATCAAACTCCCTTATTTGATACGTTTGGATGAAGTTAAAGTTTATATATATATATTTTTTTACTGGAATGTGTTTATGCAATCCTGGCTACTATAGCAAAATACACTTTGCACCTTTTATTTTGATCGATTAATAATATTGCACTGAATAGTTTATGAAAATTTTATTTATTTTTTCTCATATAGGGGGAGGGTGAATCATATTAAGCAATTTAATTTCTGCAAACAATATACATAACTTGATTGAGCTGAGGATTACATTTTATTTTTTTGGAAAATTTTTCGTTTAGAAATTGAAAATAGGAAACTTTGGTTAGTTATTTGACTGTATTTTGACCTTAACATGGAGCGAACTTATATATATACATGTCTGGAGTGAATTTCATTTTTTCTTCTTTTTTTTTCAATACAAAAAGGTGCAAGCAAGGGATCGAATATATTTATATATATATATGTGAATACTTCCTTACTGATTTCCTGTCTCTCGAAAATAAATTTAGTTTTTTTATTTTCAGATGATTGTTTTACTAACAGTTTTTTGATATTATTATTTTTTTTTTGATGTGAGTGCCGTATGATATATGTGCATTTCATATTTTAAAATAATGGAATAATATTTTTTTGTTTTTTTTTTTTTTAGGTAAGGGTCATTTATTAGGTCGTTTGGCTTCCACTGTTGCTAAGCAATTGTTGAACGGTCAAAAAATTGTTGTCGTTAGAGCTGAAGCTTTAAACGTTTCTGGTGAATTATTCAGAAACAAATTAAAGTACCATGACTATTTGAGAAAAGCTACTGCCTTCAACAAGACCCGTGGTCCATTCCATTTCAGAGCACCATCTAGAATTTTCTACAAGACTGTTCGTGGTATGGTTTCTCACAAGACTGCTCGTGGTAAGGCTGCTTTGGAAAGATTAAAGGTTTTTGAAGGTGTTCCACCACCATATGACAAGAAGAAGAGAGTTGTCGTTCCACAAGCCTTGAGAATCTTGAGATTGAAACAAGGTAGAAAGTACACTACTTTAGGTAAGTTGGCTACTACTGTCGGTTGGAAATACGAAAATGTTGTTTCTAAATTGGAAGACAAGAGAAGAGTTAGAGCCGCTGAATACTATGCCAAGAAGAAGGCTTACAACAAGAAGGTTGAAGATGCTAAGGCTGCTACTGCTGAATCTGAAGTTGCTACCAAATTGGCTGCCTTGGGTTATTAAACAATTTTAATATAGTATTTTTTTTGAAGAAGGAAGGTGATTGAGGGAGCGGAGAAGAAAAGAAAAAAAAAGGAAATATTTGTGTTTAAGTTGCATTAAAATTTTATAACATTTATATTTTTTAATTTTCTTTTTTTTTTTTTTGCTTTTGCTTTTGCTTTTTTCCCTTTCCTTCATATATATATATATATATATATTATTTTGTTTTTAATTTATCTTTTTTTGTATAATCATTATTATAACTTTTTCGTTATTGTTGTCAGTGTATTTTGCAAACAAGTTTTAAAAAGGTAGGAATGAATAGGGTGTAACAATTGCTAGTTTTCCATGACTAGCCTGTAGCCCTTAGTTTTACTGAAACTTTCAATTTCATTATGGCACAGAATAAAGTTATGATTTTTTTCTTTTTCCAACCATATAATTCACGAATATGATATAGCTATATATAAAGAGATTAAAATATAAAACATTTATAGAATATGTTTTGAGGATTCGTATACGTAAAAAGTTATGCATGTTGAAGGGATAGCTCTTAATAAATTTGCGCCCAAGCCTTTATAAAAGCCTATTATACCATTATTATGGTAAATTTTCTTGATGAGTGATAGTAATTTTGAAGAATTATTTGTGTCATTATTGTTAGCACGCGTATCAACAAAATTTTGTAAGTTAGACTTTAATAATTGAAAAGGATAAGCTATACTAACACTAATCATTTTGCTAGTAGATGTGATAAAAAGATATTGCCAAAAATGTAATTTCTTTTCAACTAAATCACCAGAATCATGGAATATTCTAAATTTTAGTGAATCATAAACACTGAAATATATGGCACCCTGGGAAACACCAAACAAAGCAGGTATTAAACCTTTTGTAAAACCTTTCCAACCCTCGTTTTGATAAATTAATCTACAACCAGATAAAATAGATTTGTAAGAATTTATGCCATTCACATTTGTTGCCATTATTCTCGTTTTAATAACCCATATTGGATTAGTTAATATTGATGTTGTTAAACCAGATAGCCAAGCCGCAGTCAAATACATTGATGCACTAAGATTTTTATCCTTATGGAATGTTGTATGATTATCGCTATTGCTAGGGTCATTGTATACGTTGTGCAACGAATCTTTAAAATATCTATATAAACCAAAATATAAGCCCCAGCTTATACCATTGCCGAGAAGGTTAATAGTTAGTCCCCGATAAGCTTCTCGTATAACATTTGTTTTATTGGGCGGTGATATTATGGTTGATTTTATAATCTCTGAGTATGAAACTTTATGTTCTTGAGATATTTGTAGTCTCAATTTGACTAAATCCAAGGGATGTGTTATTAAAATTGTTAATGTTCCTGCGAATAGACCGGAAACAATTTCCTTTTGTACAGGCGATAGGGATATATAATTTATTGACGATGGTTCCATTGCATGACTGGTTTATATTAGTAGATTATATATGTAAGGGCTGACATCTTACGTCTAGTAAAAATGAATATTTTACAACTTTTTTTAAAAAGTAAAAAGAACTGGAAAAAAAAGAAAAAGAAAAAGAAAAAAAAAGAGATTATAAACTTGCTGGCAGATAAATTAACACAACAAACACATGAAAAAAAAAAAAAAAAAAAAATATCAAGTAAAATTTTAGAACAGCATTTATGAAATAAACACCAGGATTTTTCGTTCTTTATTTATCTAACTTATAATATATCAAAAACAGTTAAAAAAAAGAAAATATATAGTATAAAATTAAATGTAAAAATAGAAATCCAATATAAATATATATATGCAAATATAAATATATAGATATATGTACAGGTATAGAGATGATAAATAAACTCTTGGTAGAAGTATCGACTTATTTATCTTTCATAATTTCAATGATATTATAATAAAACCCACATTTACAAAAAAAAAAAATTTAAAAAAGACGTTATTCTATTTTTTTTTTTTTTTTTAATTTTTTAATAAAAAATCTCAAGCACTTGGCAATGGGCTTAATAAATTAAATAAGTTTGGTTTTTCAGAGGCTTGAGACCAACCCAAGTATAAAATGAGTGGGATCCAACCGTAATGAGCAGCTGTTTGAGTAAAGCTTAAAATCTTGGTGATGCGTTCTTTGGATTCATCACTTAAAATAAATGCAGGTAAACCGAAAGCCATGATTATTAGTTAGTTAGTCTGTTTTATATTATTAGGTATTAATTATTTTGAAACTGATTTCTAAATAATACCAGCTGTAATCATAGTTTACCAGAAACAGATAACTAGAAAGGTTTGTAAAATTGGATTATTATGTAATTAGGAAAATGGCAGTAAGCGAAAAATTAAAAAAAAAAAAAATTTTTTTAAAGAGGAATAAAAATAAAAATTATTTATTTATTTTCATTGATTTTTTTAATTTTTTTTTTTGTAGTTTGTTTCGTATAAACGCACATTTTGATATGTGACATAATTCCGGGTAAAAAAGACGGGGACAAAAAAAAAAAAAAATTAAAAAAATTAAAATTTGCAAAGGTGCGCGGTTGCCAGATTTTCTGCCGTTCTTTTACAATTTTTATTTATTTCAAAATAATATTCAAAATAATATTAATAAAAATACAACGACGTAAATCAAATGATTTTTAGCCTCTTTGATATTAACAATACTGGGAAAAAACAATTGTACGAATCAAAGTTTAACAACTAGACTTATTTAATTACCAAAGCAAAAAAAAAAAAAAATTAAAAATAAAAAGACAAACTATACAAATAATAAACTTGCTTATATCTGGCTACTTAGTGACAAGTGGGAAGAAAAAAAAAAAAAAAAAAAAGGAATAACTAAAAAATATCAACTTATTAATTTGTTGGTTAACAACTTTCGTAAAACTATTTATCATAACCAGCATAATTGTAGTTATATATAATTACCTCAAATAACATATTTGTATCCATATCACCCTCCCTAATCCCTACTCTACACTTTATAACAACAATTCTAATGGGTTTTCAATAACTCTCTTCAAAGCTCTCATAAATTCACCAGCTTTAGCACCATCAATAGTTCTATGATCAAAAGTACCAGTAATTGTCATTTGACTATCAAATGAGAACCCATGTTCTGCAGAAGCATCCTCAACAGCAACTCTTCTTGTGGTACCGATGGCTAAAATAGTGGACTGAGGAGGATTGATAATGGAGGAAAACATACTACAGGCTGGGTTCATACCTAAGTTGGAAATACAAATAGTACCACCTTGGAACTCTTCAGGTTTCAATTTGTTGTCCTTGGCGCGACCAACCAACTCCTTAACGGTCTTAGAAATTGTGACCAAACCCATGGCATCAGCGTTCTTGACAATGGGTGTGATTAATCCTGTTGGTGTGGCAACTGCTACAGAAACATCCACATTATGGAATTGTCTAATGACACCTTGTTCTTCCAACCAATAGGCGTTAGAATCTGGCACCTTCTTAGCGGCAACACTAACTGCCTTAATTAAAATATCATTGATGGACAACTTAAACTCTTTTGCATCTGTATTTAATGATTTTCTCAACTTCAATAATTTGCCGACTGAAATATCAGAAGACACAATATAGGATGGAATACTTTGAGTAGATTGCAATAATCTATTACCAATAATTTCTCTCATTGTGGAAATTGGAATATCAGTATAAGTAGCAGAGGCAGGAATAGGGGCAGCAGGAGCGGAAGCACTTACACTAGTAGCTGGTTTTTTACCTGCTTTCAAGTATGCTTCAACATCAGCTTTTACAATACGGCCATTTGGTCCAGTACCCTTTAAATCTTTTAAGGCTATACCATGTTCCAAAGCAATAGTTTTGGCCAAGGGAGAAGCAAAAATACGAGTTGGATCAGCCTTGGTGCCAGAGGAAGTAGCAGGAGAAGATTCTGCAGAAGAAGGTTTAGTGGAAGAACTGCTGTTATTTTCTTTTTCTTTTTCTTTCCCCCCCTGGGTGCTAGATTTGCCAGACTTACCATCTAATTTGAAGTCCTTAAAAGCGGGGACATCACTTTCAGAATCGACATAAACCGCAATTGGAGTATTAACGGCGATATTCTTAGTACCAGCCGGAACTAAAATCTTTGCTAAATACCCATCCTCTTGAAATTCAAAATCCATTTGAGCCTTATCGGTTTCAACTTCTGCTAAAACTTCACCTGGTTCCAATTTATCGCCCTCTTTTTTGGACCAAGCTGCCAAATTTCCCTTAGTCATAGTTGGAGATAAAGCTGGCATACCGATAACATGGTGTGGTGGATAAGATGTTGCATATGTTCTTAATGACAATAGCAAAGATCTAGTTGTAGTAGTCTGTGCAGCAACAGTTCTACCTAATCTACTCAAAACTCTCGAAGATGCTAACATTATTATTCTTTTTTCTTTTTCTTTCTTTAATGTAATATCTTTAATTTTTCTTTTTCTTGTTAAAATAATGATTTTATTAACAGATTTTACAGGAATTTATTTTTTTAAGATGACTTTCAATTCAATAGTGTATTAAGAATAAATATATAGGAGCAATAATTAAAAACAAAAAAAAGATAGAAATAACGAAAGAAATAAAGGGCTGTAGAATAAGAGAAAAAAAAAAAAAGAATTAAGTGGATAAAGATAAAAATAAAGGTCAAAGTATAAGCAAAGATGGATAGGAAAAAGAAAATATTTATATACAGTCAAAATTCAAATTCTCAAAAAAAAAAAGTAAAACAAAAAAAGTAAAATAAAAAAAAATAAAAAATAAAAATATCACTCTTTGAATAAACAAATAATAAAGAAGGGAATTTGCTTATCACCGTTTTTCCCCTAATGAAAAATGGAAATATAAAAAAAATAAAAAAAAAAGAGTGTATAATATATATATATATATATATGAAGTGATTGGCGGCAATTCAGTGGGGAAAGTTATTCTTTAGTATTGAGTTCTTTTTTATTATTATTAATATACACTACCACTAAATAAGATATAATATTAATCTTCTTTTATTATCCGGTTATTATAAAAAATAAAAATAAAAATAAAAGTTACTAACAAAGCAATTCCTTTTCCAGAGTTAAAATGCGATCCTTCAATCTTACAAAATGGTAATTCTAAACGAAATCCTTTTTTTTTTTTTTTTTAATACAAATTGGACAAATCAACAAATCATTACCGAATTATAATATTTTCCGACGGTTGAAATCTTCCTTTATTTTTATACTTTAAGCAATATAGAAAAACAAGGAGAGCTTTTGGGACAACTAATTGTTAAAACTACGCAGAGTCTTATGCCTAATTATTCATGGTTAAAGCAAAAAGAACAAACAAACAAATAAATAAATAAATACACAAATACTCTGAGAGGACATTAAAATGCTTTTTTCTTTCTTTTTTTTTGTTTTTTTTTTTTTTTTTTAATAATAGAATAGAAAAATAAAAGAAATAAAAATTATTTATACCAATCATCTAAACTGATTATACGTACATTACTGTCCTTGACCGCGGTAGTGGCAGTTGTAAACAAATCTATTTTACCAGTGCCTGTAGGTAACTTCCTTTTCCTGGATCGACTTTTATTATCAATATAGTCTTCTTCCCAGCTAATCGGCAAATAATTATCTCCAGCATTATCTCTAGCTATAAGTTGTTGACAAGTCCCCCAAGAAAATCTAGTTACTTCTTTAGGCCAACAAAACAATTTAAAATTATTACCATAATTTTTTAACCATGCTACAGTTCTAGGATCCGATGGGTAACCTGAGCCAATCTTACCAAAAGATCCAGCACTACCAACAATATTTTGCAAAATTAAATCTCTAGTGACTTTAGCTACAACACTTGCAACACTGACTATGTAATATAGACTATCTGCTTTTTTGGCAACCGTTATTTTAAAATTAGGAAAAATTTCTTGTAATTTCCTTTGATATGCAATTGGGGGACCAACAGTATCGATATAGACGTGTTCTATTTGAATATCCATATCAATCAATCCTTGAATTAAATTAATTGTTGTGATATGTGCTTGTTCATTTAAGTTAAACGAATTGGGAAATTTTAACATGTTACTTGATATATCACATGCAGATATGGAGGTGATACCATAGCCAACCTCATCAATACAATTTATACCTTCATTCAACCAAATTTTAGAAAACAATTCCTGGCGAATCAAATCCGTTAGTTTTTTGGAATCATCAAATTCAAAATTAGGTTTTAAATAGTTTTCCTGATATTCTAACGAACAATAACTTATTCCATATACCATAGGCCCTAATACTGGTCCTCTACCTGCTTCATCAATACCTACTATAACGGGTGTTTTACTTTGTTTAATCTTCTTAGGGATTGATGAGAAATACGTTGTTGTTTTTAGAGGTGTAACTATTGCATTCTCTACTGATGGTGGTAACTGTTGTGTCATTACTTGATAGCCTTGGTGGTTTAGTTTTATAGTATTATTATACAAGATTCATATTATTTAGTAAATAGAGTAATTATAATGGTGATAAACAAAACGCGTGGCGTATAAACGCGTTTTTTTTTTTTTGTTTTTTTATGTATATATATATATATATATATAATAGTTCCTTCAAGAAATTGTCTCAGGTAACAAGTCTTATGAATACAATAGGCTATATACAATTGAATATACATATATATATATATATATATACAAGAATTTGGAATATATTAAAAAAAAATTTTTTTTCAATAAAAAAACATACTCATTGTCTTAGCACATCATCAACTGTACCAAAGCTCAAGACCTCTTCGATTCTCTTCGAACCACTTAATAACATTAGCAATCTATCTATGCCTAATCCCAACCCACCAGTAGGAGGCATCCCCCATTTCATTGCTTCCACATAAAAAAGATCAACTTTCAAACTTTCTAGATCGCCATACTTGGTTTTTTGCAATTGTTGATTGATAAATTTAGTCAATTGTTCTTGTGGACAATTTTCTTCCTCATATGCATTCAAAAACTCTTTACCTCTAATAAAAATTTCAAATCGTTTACTAGTAAGATTATTATCCTTATAATTATTTTTAGCTAGTGGTGACATTATTTTTGGATGATGGTATATTATAGCCGGATGTAAATCATTACAATATTTTTTTTCAATATATTCACCACACAATTTATCTAGTACCTGTTGTGGACTACTGCTACTGCAGTTGCTACTGGGCAGAAAGGTCTCCAAATACTTTATTGAATTTTTTTGGATTTCTAAATCTTTACTTTCCAATGATTCAATCCTTTCACGCAATTCTTGTAAAGGAACATTGAGTTCTTTGCTTAAAGTGGGTATAAATTCCACTCTTTTAAACTTCCAATTATTAACACTCAATATATTACGTAGTTCAATGCTAGTGTCAGTATTGACAGCCATAATAATTTTTCGGAAAAGCTCTTCACTCAATAATATTAAATCTTCCATAGTCATAAAACTACCATAGGTCTCCAATGTGGTAAATTCAGGGTTGTGTGTACTATCAACACTTTCATTACGGAAAACTTTACCCAATTCATAGACTCTTTCGTATCCACCAATGATCAATCTTTTTAACCATAACTCAGGTGCAATACGAAGCTCCAAATTCACTTGATTATTCAATTTATCAGAAGACAATGCGTTCAATTTGGTAATAAAAGGCTTAGCATTAGCACCGTTACTATTCCCATTTAAAATCGGTGTTTCTACTTCAATGAATTTTTTATCGTTTAAATAGTCCCTGATAATTCTATATACTTTAGATCTTAGCAAAATAATATCATTATCTGGAAGAAATCGATCACCAGTACGATTTATTAAATATTGGACTACTCTATTGGTTTTAATTTTAGCTTTATCATTTAATTGAGGTGGTAACGGTAATTGTCTAATCGATAAAAAACTAGGTAGTTCGATACTCTTCAAACTGAGTGTTTTTTCCCTCTGACTCAAACCAGGGAATCCCTTTAACATTATATAGTCTCCCGGTTTAATAAAATGATGCAAATAATCATGAAATGTCTCAATAGCAACACTCTTGTGTTCATTAATTATTCTATAATTAAGTATGATTTGTAAAGTTGTGTTGTTAAGCCCTCCAATTAATTGGATAAATGCCATTTTCTTACCAGAAAACCTTATTTTCTTGATTCGTCCTCCAACTTGCACTATTTCATTACTCAAATCTTGTTTAATATCTTTGTATTGATTATGGAAATCCTCGGGCGATAAAATAGATGGGCACTTAGACACATCAGTACACACAAACTCTGATAGACTTGGGTAGTATTTAGGTAAATCTTTTAAGATAGTTTCATTCCTCTTAGTAAATTCTAAAGTACTTGGGTCAACAATATTAGTATTGGTACACGACGTAGTCACACGCCTAATATTTGAAGAATTTAAAATTGATGATCGCACTAATATTTTTGGAAAAGAGTTGAGAAAGCAATATTTTGTAATTGCAAAGTTTTTCAATAATTGTAGCATTATAGACTATCAGTGGTGCAGATAATAATAACAGGTTATTCTAGTATATATATATATTAATTCCGACAATTATGATATTATACTACTAATAGTTTTTTTTTTTTTTTTTTTTTTTGTCTTCTTGTTCATATATTCTTGTAGATAAAAAAGTGCAAGCAATTATATGCAGTGGAAAAGTTGCTTTTGGAAAATCTAAACATTTTTCATTCAATAATAAAGATTAATTTGATGTTCATGAGTGTTTTATATTTCCCCCCGGAGCATTTCAAAGGAGTCGGTAAAAGAGAAGAAAGGAAAAGAAAAAAAAAAAAATTTTTTTTTTAGTCATAACATACCAAACATCATTTTACACGACATAAAAGTATCAAGAGCTTACAAACACTAAGAAAACAGATCGTTTTATTATTTTAATTTCAATTTCAATTCTAATTTTAGTCCTTTTGGCATCATAATGTTTTATTTTCTGTTTTACTTTGATTTCCTTAGAAGTCTTCTATCTCCTGTTTCTTTCTTTCCCACGTAAGTGGTAGTCCAAAGAAAGCAGAAAAATATTCAAAGAGCTTTATATTCAATACGATAACGCATATAATATCTAATCATATATTGCCAATGGACTAAATTAAAAGAATTGAGGCTTGTTATTATTGGGGGGGTTTCTTTTTTTTTTTTTTTTCTTGAATAGGATAAATAAATTGAAAAACAAACTAACAGATCTACTGATCTGTTCTTCTTTGCAAATGGATTAATAGCCGCTGTTAGTGTTTATCTGAATAATAATTTTTTTTTTTGTAGAAAAGTAAAATATATATATATACAGTGCGTTGTTTTTTATTTCATTTTTATCGACTTCTATTTATATACACTTTGTGTGAAAACCCCCTTCTTTGTAGTTTTGAGTGTATTAATGTGAAACATCAGAAAGAAAATTTTATTCATATGTTTTTAAATACCATGCGCCAGGCCAGAAAAAAAAGAAGAAAAAAGAAGAAAAAGGAAAAAAAAAAAAAAAATGGAAAGGAAGGGGTGAATCGTTATTTATATATTCTGCAGCGCTCTACTAAGGAGATTAATTCAACAAGAATTTTTTATTTATTTTTTTTTTTTCAAATGGTGGAGATAACAGTGTTGCAATTCTGTTTATTTGTTTATTATTTAAAAAAGAAAAAATAAAAGATTTATCTTTTTTCCCATTTTCCGAGTTAATTTATTTATTAGGGCATTATTTTTTTTGTCTTTTTCTCCAACCAACGTAATTGTGTAAGCCATATGACTTTTTTTTGTTTTTGTTTTTCCCACTATCAGTAACAATAGATTTATATTATGTTTAACAACGATAATCACTATTAATCCAGTATTAATCCAGTATTAATCCAGTATGTTGTATTAAAAATTAAAAAATTAACAAAAAATATGATAACCGGTGTTCGTAATAAGTGATGTTGTATAGATAGAAGATTGTCTTACTTATCTATGATGTGGTGTACAGGTGGTAAATAGATTGTAGATTATTTATTTATTTTTTTTCAGTTTGGTGGTGTAAAAAGAAAAAGAAGGGGGTTAGGGATAAATGGAAATGGGTGTGTAAATAACTTGTTTCCCATCCCTTCCAACTCTCTGTATAATAACGTAGAATAGAAACACTGCGGCAGAAATGCAAGAGAAACAAAATAACAATAGAAATAGCGGTGGCAACTAGCATGCCAATCATCAAATCAATAAAATCAATTATTTTCTAGGGTATTTTTATAGGAAGGTGAGGAAGTGGGCGGTGGGTGTACCTAAAACAAATTAAAAATATAATTAAAATTAAAATTAAAATTAAAATTAAAATTGAAAAACAAAAATAAAAATAAAAATAAAAATAAAAATAATAATAAAAATAAAAACAAAAATTGAAATTAAAATTAAAATTAAAAACTGAAAATCAAAAAAAAACTTATAAACTTATAATCAAACAATAATATATATATATATATATACACACACATACCCACACATTCTTGAAATCAAGCTTAAATTTAACTTATCCACCGATCCACAACTAATACCACTCAGCAAATATCTTAAGACAGAAGCAAAAAAAAAAAAAAAAAAAAAAAAAAAAAGAAAAAGAAAAAGAAAAAGAAAAAGAAGAAAAAAACATAAAAAGAATAAGAGTAATAAAAAACTATAAAAATAAAAAATTATAAAATAACCACGTTATCTAACTGTCAAACTGAGGAAAAACAACCAACAAAAACAATTAAAAATAAATATAAAAATAATAAGAAAAGGAAAAAAATTTCTTTCATATCAATTATAAACATGGATGCCATACTAATGGATGATTCTTCATCTAATCACAATATCAATAGTAACAGTACTAACAGCAATTCTCTGAGTAAAACCTCAAGCAATCACAGCTCTGCTAGTTCCGCCGTTAGTAGTAGCACAGCAAATTCGATCAATACCGGTGAGCATATGATCCATGGTGCTAATGCTATCAATGACGCAAACGCTGACAGTGGGTTTTTCAATTATGAAGACGAGGAATCTCATAATGATCGGATTATGGGTGAGGATGCTTCATTGTCTAGAGTTCCTAGTGCATCATCAATGATCTTCGAGCGTAATGTAGAAGATCCATACAGTACTTTGGCTGCTCCACTTGCACCAACAACTGGTAACAATACTCCAAGGACTTTATCTAGAACCAATAGTCTAGCAAGTTTGTCAAGAACGGGTTCTAACATATCCTTCAATAATGCTTTACATGCAATGCATCCAAGACCTCCTTCCTCTTTTTCATATTCTTCCTCTTATCATCACCACCATAATAGGACTTTGGAAAATTTAATTCCTCCAGCTTTGGATGCTTCATGTTCCATCGTTGGTGATAAGAACACTAATTTGGATCAGGTCCATATGGTTTATAGTAGGAGACCTAGTACTATAGGTTTGGACATGGCTTTGAAGAATCCTAAAAGTGCATATAGTAATTCTAGTTTTACCAATTTACCATCTTTGCAACGTTCTCAAACAGATAATAAGATAGACTACTTGTCCACTCCGCCAACTTCTCCAACAGACAATCTGTTACCAGGCTTAGTGGAAAAGACCAAAACTACTGCCAATAATACCACCACTAATAATAGCAATACTAGTAATAATACCAATACAAGTGGTGTTGACCCTAATACTTCGCGCCCTAAAGTATTGAAGTTTTATTCTTATGCTGATATGTTGAGCGATGAAAACAATGCAAACGGTGGTGTTAACGGTGCAAAAAGGCTTTCCATTTCTCGTTCGCCTTCTTCCGTTTTATTGATGAATTCACCACCAAATTCTTCCTCGGCTTCATTTAAGGGCTTTGTTGACCCATTTGGTACAACCAACAATAATTGCAGTAGTAATTGTAATAACTGCAATCCTGTATTATTAAGAAAAGACAGCAATAATAGTAATGTCATAGCATCGCCACACTTAACTAGAAAGTATTCTGGCACTACTAATCCACCATCAGGCTTGTTTGCTCAACAGTCTCCAAGGTTAACGCCTTCATCTAGTCTGAATAATGTAGTTATTTCAGATAACAACTATAATACCGTGTCCAATAAGAGAGAACCCAGTAATGGTCCTATCAGAGCCAAGTTTCATTTAGAGGGTAGTGGCCTCACTACAGCACTGGAGGGCGAAACCAATAACGATATAGAACAACAACAAGAATTATTTAATAAGTTGGAGCCCAATGATTATAAAAGAAGAACTTACTCAAATACATCTTCTGGACAAAGCCCTTTTGTCTCATTGAGCAGAACATCAACTTGCAATTCAGTAAATAGTAATGGCAATTCAAACTACAATAATAACTTAGGACTGAGAAGACAGGTATCTGGATTTAATCTTACTAACCATAACTTACATCCAGAGACTAATAATTTAGTTATGCATACTGCCAGTGATGTTGTCAAGTTTAAAATGAATAAATGAGCTGTGAATTTTATTTTTATTTTTTTTCTTTTCATTTTCCTTTTTTAGAAAATTTTTTGGTGTATTACATTAGTTTAATTATTTTTTTTTATTTTTATTTTTTATTTATTTAATTTATTATAGTTTAGTATTGAATATATGGGATTATTATTTATTTATATGAGTTGGTTATAATTGTTTAGGTTTTTTTTTTTTGACTGATTATATTATGCCAACGAATAAATTTTTTTTTTTTTCAACTTTTTTTTTTTTTTTTTTTTTTTTTTTTTTTTTTTTTTTTCTTTTTTTTTCTTTTTTTTTTTATATATACATATGTCTTTTTGTTTTAAATATATATACTTTTTTTTCTTTTCTATTTTTAAAAATCTTCTATGTATTTAGCTTTTTAATAATCTTGTATATCTATGTATTTGTTGATAGATAGCAAATAATTTTTCTTTATCAACCGAGATATGTGCACTATTTGATATTGTAGAGCGAATGAATACCACCAATAGTTTAGACTTCAACTTTTTGTTTACGTCATAGTATATGGCAAATTACAACCCAAGTCAAATAATAGTTTCCATAATGAAGGGTTTATGGCATAAATATAACCAACACATTTTTATTTCTATTATAAAGTACATAAGTAAAGAAAAAAAAAAAAAATAAAAAGCTGGTAAACAAGAAGTAATAACCAAAAAAGCAATACATCACAAGTAATCCTTTCTACTTGCAGTTCTAACAAATCTTCTTAATTGCCATTCCAAATCAGCGTCTTTATTATCTAATGTCCCCAATCTTAATTCAAACAGTCTCATTTCAAATCTAGGACCCACTTCAGCTAGTTCAACATTTCCATCCCTGGTCCTAACATATACATGTTGCCTAACACTTATAAAATCACCTTTATTGCTGAAAGTTATCACTCTGTTGCTATCTTTCTTAACACCGCTAGGGAATAAATGTTTTAAAATTGTAACAACCCGTTCACCTAGCTTGGTATTAAAATTATCAAAAATTAAGTGCGGAGAAACTAAACTCTGGTTTCCACTATTTAAAATGTCATGTCTTAGGACAACATTGTGCAAACTAAATGTTGCAGTTGGGCCATAAGGGAAATGCGAAATTGTTATAGAAGTTGGCGTACCTCTGTGTTCATGTATAACAATCAAATCGGTGGTACCGCTTTTGTTACAAGCTGAGACCAAATCACCCATAACGTAGTTACCTCTATTCAATCTTATACTATTAGGAAATAACATTTTTATTTCTTTAGTAAATTGGGATAATCTTGAAGATGGAGATCTGGATGTAGTCACTATAATTTTAGGATCCATTATACCACTCATTTTGGAATATTCGTCATCAATAGAGGAGGAATCTGCTTCAGATACTGTTTTCGATTCATCAAATCTATAATCTTTTTGTAGTTGAGAATCTTCTGCTATTTCCTTTGGCAGTGGTTTTCCAGTTTCTAATGCATGCTTGATTAATTGTCTTTTTTCTTGTAGCTGTGATTCTTGTAATTCTAATGCTTTGCGATATAAATATTCTCTTCTTTCACGAGCTTGACGGCGAATCATTGTTATCGGAATTATTAAAGTTAGTCTATTACTATATTTGGTTAATAAAACCGTTGGTTAATTTTTTTTTTTTTTTTTTCCATAATATTATTAAAATATGTAAAATATGTGTTAATGAGCAATCGAAGAACCTAAATAAAAAAAACTGGGAAAAAAAAAAAAAAAAAAACCAAAACGAAAATAAAAATATATAAAAAAAAAAAAAAAAAAAAAAAAAAAAAGAAACGATTTTAATAATTTTTTCTTTACGGGAATGATTCAACTTTCGGACTAAAATATTGTTTTATCCGGCGAAAAAGGGACTTGAGCATTTTATGAATATAGAATCAAAATAAAATCCTGTAAACAGTTGATTTTGCACTATGTCAGTAAGAAACAAGATGGCTAACACATATACAATTTTAAAACAAATAGTATTATTGTAACTATTGTCAATAAAAATAACATTGGTTGATTTGGTGTGAAAAGACAGAGAATGAATACAGTAATCCAAATTTATTAACCAACACAAGTATGAATCCATTAACGAATGCTATCCTTTTTTTTTTTTTTGTCTATTAGTGTTTGTAAACAAAAAAAAAAAAAAAAAAAAAAAAAAAAAAATTAACCAACTGTTTTTATTTGTCCTTATTTTATGTGAATATGCTGTTTATTTCTATAAAAAAAACATATTTATATGTATGTATGTATACTTACAAAAAAACAAATAAATATTGATCCGTTCTAATTTTAATTCTTTGTATGTCCTGAAAATAATGATCTAATTTTTTGTTTATCTTTAACATATAAATCAAAGCCAGAACTATTGTTACTATCATGTCCATGTATGTTATTTTGTTCATTAGCACCCTTAGTATTATAAGTGTTATCGTTATTATTATTAATAATGGTATTGGTATTAATATTATTACACTGGTTATTTTGATTAATTATTTTCTTCCTTCTGGCAGACCTCTCACTATAAAACATGACTTCATCGTCCTCATCATCTTCCTCGCTTTCATCTCGAAAATCAGCACCGTTCTTTGCACTGGTGATATCATCCATAGCAGATGATAATAATATCTTATGCTGCTTTTGTAATATACGTTGCTGCCTAATATTGTTTGGATAAAACATATGCGTGGTTAAAGCAGTCGGTAGTAAGGTTTGTGCAGTTGGTGGCGCATTTGAAGAATGTGCATATCTTTTTCTAGTAGCTTCGGACACCATCGAGCCAAAACTACCTCTTCTAAAAACAACGTTATTGTTTTTATTTTTGCCGTTATTATTTTTGTCGTGAATATTAGTATTTGCATTATTATGAGATGAGCCCGAGGAAGATACTGAAGGAGATGAAACAGCTGTACCGTTTAATAATGCATGTTGGAATAGAGTTTTGTGTTCATGTTTATCCTCAGAATACAGTAGTTCGTTGTTAGATGTAACAGTGGCACGATTAGCGTTGCCATATTTTGACTTTATCAAAGTATTCCATTTTCCATCCCTTTTATGGCCACTGCTTGTGGTGCTATGCTTATGTACACTATTATTTTTTACATTGTTGCGATTCCTACGATAGTAATTATTATTATAATAAACATCGTCATGATTATATTCATCATAGCTATCATAATCTGAATCACTATAATCATCATCTAAATCGTCATCATCTGAATAGTTTTCATCATAATATATCTTGTTTGTGTTCCTGTTGTTATCAAGTTGATTGCTCCTAAATATATTAGTATTATTGCTCTGCTTTTTATTAGGGAAAGGCTTTTTTTGATTTGTCAGTGAGGATGATGAGGAAGAGTTTTCAGACAATTCCTCACCACTGAAATAGATATCGTTATGGTTTACTATATTATTATTATTGATCTTGAACAACGATTGGGTTTTAATCAATGGTTTTGCAAGTGTAGTTACCTTAGCATTAATATCATTATTATTAGTGGAAATACCGTTATTCTGGCTTAAAGCATTGATTATTTTTGTAGTAGGATTTACAGTGTGGTTACTAGCATTGGTGCTGTTACTAGTGGTATGTTTATTTTTCCATGTACCCTTGTTGGTATCAGTATTATTTGATATTTTCCCTTTGTTTGGATTTATCACGTTATATAAATTCCGTACACCGTCTCTCTTCTTAGATACATTTATATTACCTCTTTTCAATAATGCTTTGTTGAGTATTCTCCATGACATATTACTTAATCTTTCACCCTGTTCTAAATTTTGCCCCGATTTAATTAATGTTGTATATAGGTCTAATGAATCAAATGAAGATAATTTACCAGGAGTAAATAACATTGGGGATAGTTTTAAGTATTTATTAGTATTGGAAAGCATGTCTTCATTGTGTTTGTCTGTGGTAGAGTTATAGGTGTTCATTTTATTAAGCTATTTAACCTCTACAACTTTGTATGTATGCTTGTGTATGTGTGTGTGTGTGTTTTACCCTCTAGATTTGTTTAGTTGAAATGTAAAGTTTGTATAAAAATAGGTCTTAACCAGACACATAAATATTTTTTTTTTTTTCTTCTTTCTTTTTTCCTTTTCAAATAAAAAAAAAAAAAAAATAATAATAAAAAAATGAACTTTTAAATAAAAACTTGATTTAAACTAGTTGCTTATATTTTGTTTACCAATAAATTTTTTCCTTTATTTTTTATTATTTTTTTTCTTTTTTGTTATTTTGATACAATTGTTTTATAGTCTATATTCGAATGCAAATAACATCTAAAATATTACAAATTTACTTGAATGCGAAGAGGAAGAGGAGGAGGGGTGAGTTTTTGTTGTAAGTTATTTGACGACCTATCTAATTAACTATTTATTTAAACTATTTTTAAAAAAAAAAATAAAATAAAAATAAAAAATCATTCAATTTTAAAAGGCGTTTTATTTTTCTCTTTTTTTATTTTTTTATTTTTTTTTTTTTTTTTTCTTTTTTCTGATATATATAGATATATAAACCCGTGCACCACCGGTGAATGATTGAGTCAAAACTACGTGTTTTATAAGTACATTGTTTTTGTTTGTTGCCTGAGAGGACATGGCTCTGTTTTTCACACGTGATTACCAAACAATTGAACAACTACAAACCCAACAAAATAACAATCACTTGCTACGAACACACTCAGTATTTATCCATTCCCACCTTTTCTAGTTTCCATTTTCGGAAAAATTCGGAAAAGAGGCAAAGAAAAGATGTTTACCGCTGATCTCCCCTATTTTTTTTTTTATTTTTTATTTTTTTGAATGACCATTTACATATATTGTAAAACCCATCCTAAATAATCAACTAGTTACTCCGATACATCGGAAAAGGTCGGTAGGATAAAATGCGTAGTACGATCAATGCACACCAAGATGAACAAAAAGGCAATAATAAAATGTGTCAAAAATAAATATTTGTGGTTGTGAATCTAGTCACAGTAACCGTATAAGTATATATATATATATATATTCTTCTCGAGCTTTTCCAAAATGATTATTGTAGTTATTACAAAAGTCATAATTTCATAATCACAGTATCACTTACTAAGTGTGAAATACGTAAAAAAAAAAAAAAAACAAGCGCAACCGCCAAGCTTAAACTATTAGTCAAGTCTAGTTCTTCTTTTGTTTTTCGACAAAATCATTGGCATCGCTCAACCCGGACTGTGCCTTATCATTTAAATAATCCAAACCTTGGCCAGTAGAGTCGATAACTTGACTCGTGGTATTTACTGCACCATCATTAACCTTATTTAAACCTTCTTTTCCCTTCGAAGTGCCCCATTGCCACCAATGCTTGGCATTTTCATTAACTTTTTCCAAACTATCAGAAGCATCCCCATTTAACTTTTTTAACCCAGCCTGTGCCTCCTCATATTGTTCTCTACTGAATTCGGCAGCGGTTTCACCCCAACCCTCTAAAGATTTTTTAGTTGCGGCAACCAAGTTTCCATCATTGTCATAGCTATACCAACCTTTTCTTTTCACATCCTTCAATCTATCCAACTCTTCTTGAGCTTTAGATTTACCAGCAGAGTTGTTCAACTTCCAATCATCAACTGTATCTTGACCCAATATCTCGGCAGTATCGCCCCACCCTCTAATGCTTTTAGCAGTTGTTTTAACCGAATTTTCTTCATTCTGAGGTTTATCAGTAGCATCAATATGACCCAGTGTATTTTCGTAAATTGAATCACTTAGTTTTTTCACATTAGGGTTTATCTTAGCATGATAGTCAGATGCCGACTCTTTTAATCTTTTTTGCAGATCAAGCAACTTACTCTTACTCTCATCGATTTGAGATTGGATGTTTGCACGCTGCTCTTCTGTAGTAGTTTTTAAAGATTCCTTTAATTCGTTATATTTCTTAGTAGTACTATCAACTTCATTAATTAACTTAGCTCTAGCAGCTTCATACTTATTGACTCCAGAATCAAAAATTGTGTGTGTTTTATTCTCGACACTTGCTTTCCCATCATAATATGTGGATCTAGCGGTGTGCTGCAATTCAGCAGCCAGGTCCTCAGCATTTGAAACAACACCATTATTACCACCAACGATTGCATTTTTCAAACTAATGGCATCTTCCTTAATACCTTGTTTGATATTTGACAAACAAGATGTTTGAACTGACCCAGTACTTGTTGGCAAATCATTAATTGCAGACTTTGCCTGTTGTTGATAATGGTTATACCTATTAGCGGTGGTATTGTTGTTTATACCAACATCAGATAGGCCATTCCTTGTACCATCACCGGTATAGATTAAACTATCTTTTCTTTTTTGTTCTTGATTTTGTTTTTCATAATAGACATATGTTGTGGCCACTACAGCGGCTGTACCCAATAAAAATTTAGTGGACATTATGGTATATATATATATATGTATGTATAAATATATGTGTCTACTTTTTACTTATTTAGTTGTTGAATTTTTTTTTTTTTTGTAAAACCTTTCCTTTTTATTACGGGCTAAAAAAGAAAAGAAAAATTCAGCAACATTTCAGCAACTTCAAAAAAGAAAAAAAAAAAAAAAAAAATAAGAAAGTTATATAAGTGAAGTTACAACTTTAGGTTTATTTATTTTGATCCATATATATATATACTATCGTTATTATTATTATTTTTAAATCAGACATTAATAGTAAGCAAAATAGTAATTAAATCTTCCCCCTTCTTCCCCCGAAAAAAGAAAAAGAAAATAAAATAAAATAAACAATGTCAATTTTTATTTTTATTTTTATTTTTATTTTCTCCTTTTACAAACATTAAATCAATCGAGTAAAAAAAAATAAAAAAAATAAAACCACATTAATATTGTTATTAAAAACTACCGATATCATTGGACAAAAAAAGTATTTAGCAACCTTGTTCCTCTCCCCCTAAAAAAAAATATATATATATATATATATATTAACAATGTTATATTGAAGGGAAGTATTAACTTACATATAGAATCCTTATTATAAAAGATGTTGTCTTTCATTTTGTATGTGTGATTTTCAGATCGTTTTAATTCTTTGTTGTGGGAAATATATTAGGACAATTCTGTTGTATTTGGCTACTTTGTTTCCCCTTAGAACCGAATGTCTAAATCTAATAAGAAAGTAAAAATTAAGGGTAACGAAGAAAGCAGAAATGACACACCCACACATCGCCATTTTTATAGTATATGCAAATGTGGAGAAAAGAAGAAAAAAAAAAAGAAAGTAAATAAAATTATACCTCATGATTGAAAACTTCACAACCAACAAATTATTGCCACAAAAATATTTGTAATAAAGATGTCATTCTTCTGTGCTTCAATATCCCCTATTTAAGGGACCGGTGAGAATTCGCGTAAAGCATCATAAATGAAAAAATTAAAAAAAAAAAAATACAAATATTCTAATTCTGCTATTCATTTACTGACGCTTATCTCGGATATCGATCATATACAGAAACATTATAAACCACTTTACCTTAACTTGACGGACTTCCATTTCTTTTTCTTTTTCTTTTTTTTTTTTTTTTTTTATTTTCAATCAATAATGATTTTATTATTGCATAAGTAATCTATTATTAGAACTACTAATATGAAATAAAAAAAAAATATATATATATATATATATATATATATTGAAGTTTTATCCATCATTAAATATTAATAAAAGGAACGCATGAATAAATGCAGTAGAATCCTTGTCAAAAATAACAAATATGGGATGATGATCCTATGTTTTGGTCGACTTGTAGTGCATAGGCGCCTTTTCTCTCCTTTCCTCTCTCTCCCTCCCTCCGCCTCTATATTATATACATCTTCAAATCGATATTATACTTGACATGGCGCGAAATACCCCATATACAATTGCTAACCTAAAGAAAGTACATCTGTCATTATATATCATACATTGATTTTTAGTTATATCCCACAAATAAGTTAATAAAAGGCTATTATTAACACACTAATTACTAATATCAACAAAGATATTAATGAAAGTATACTACATAGTTATTCTTCATTGCTATGTTTATTAGTAGCAGTGGCACTATTGCTGTTATTATTGTATCTTTTCTTTTTACTGCCACTGTCGTAATTCCCACCAGGAGTACCGTGGTAATACCTTTTTTTATTTCTATCATGATCATCTTTATTTAGACCCTTAAAATCAGGAACAAAACCACCGAAAAGATGTTCTTCCATCTCTTGCAAATCTTCATCATCATTATCAACGCTATTAGTACAATTACTACCGAGATCATTAACCCTACTACTACTATTGTTGCTACTACTACTACTACTGCTGCTGCTGCTGCTAGCACTACTACCGGCTGTAGAATTTTTATTGAAAAAAGTTTCATTGATGTCACGTTTTTTATTCAGTTGTTCACAACTTTTAATTACCTTCATAACGTTTTCATCTTTATCAAATATATCACTTAATTTCACTATTGTATCAGTATTCAACTTATCAGGATATTGGACACTGAATTTTATATATAAATTACCATATTGTTTACTTTCCACTTCTATAGGCATGCCCAAATTTTCTATATTTTTAACGCAGCCAGGTTTCAACAATTCCCCTGGCAACACGGTAATTTTTAACAATATTTTTTTAGGGTGAATTGAACTTGGAATAAAAATAGTACCACCACACAAACTGGTTTTCAAATCAACTTTAAAATCTGGTATATATAGGTCTTGGCCGTTATTAATTAACTTGATTGCGCCTCTACTTATTCTGTCATCAGATAAAGTTAAAGTTATAATTACATCGCCTGGTATTACTCTTTCGTGGCCATATTCTGTTTCAATAACTTCATCAGCTTGTCCAGGTAATATAATGGCAGAACCGTTTTTCATCCCGCGCTCAACTTTGACATCAAAAATTGTTTTTTCACTAACATAACCTTGTCCATTACATATGTTGCAAACATTTAGAAATTTAGTAAATTCACCAGTACCGTGACAATATTTGCATGTGCTACTCCAAGATTGTATTAATGGTCCCATTTTGCGTACATCCGTTATTACACCTTTACCTTGACACTTGTTACAGCTACTTATACTTCTTGATCCACCTGTTCCCTGACATTTAACACAAACTTTAGATCTTTTCATTGCTAACTTGCACGATTTACCTAAATACAAATCATCCAAGGTACATTTCAAATTGTGATTAATATCTGGTCCCCTAAGCTCCTCTTCTTCTTCAGATTCGTTGCCATTTTCAGCATGAATATTGCTACTAGTATTAGTATAACTACTATCGGTAGTACTATTTTTATAACCATGATGGCTAAAAAAGGGATCTGATCCAAAGAATTGGGAAAATATATCGGCTGCACTCATCCCGGTATCCGCATATCCTCGATTAGTATTGCTGTTGTTATATGTATTACGTTGTTGACGTTGTTTTTGGCGTTGCAGCTGCTGTTTACGATATATCTCCGTATCATCAATCGTTCCATATTTATCAAATTTATTTCTTTTTGCTGTATCAGTTAAAACTTCATACGCCACGCATATTTCCTGAAATTTGGTTTTACTTTCTTCGCTATGGTTATTTTTATCTGGATGGTATTTTAATGCCTTTAATTTATATGCTTTTTTTATTTCTTGTAATGTTGCTTTCTTGGACACTTCTAGTATGGAGTAGTAATCTAAGTTATTGTTATTTGTCATTTTTTTTTTTTTTCTTACGTTTTATGTGATGTAAAAATCATAATATTTTTTTAGTTTATCCAATATGCTGTAATTTTAATTTTTTTTTTTTTTTTTTATGTAGTAATATTAAAACTAATAATTTATTTTCGAAAGAGTTAAATATATAAATATGTATATATATATATATATCATAGAATATATTACCTACATGTACAATGGAAATAGAGACCTTCTTTCGAAAACATCTTGTAACACCTAACAGAATAAAAATAGATAAATACAAATAAAAATTATAGACAAAGAAAAAAAAATAAAAATAAAAATAAAAATAAAAAAAAAGTTCTATAAAGTTCTATTTATTTATTAATTTAGTTTCCATTTAATTATAATTGTACAAACACCCATACAACTTATAATGAGAGGAGAGCCACTGACAATGTGGGATAAAAACGAAATTAAACTCTGCGCGATAAAAAAAAAAAGAAAAAGAAAAAAAAACCCTCTTGCGATGTATGGGTGCTTCACATATAGCTGATACAATAATTGTTTTGAGTTCGGTTTCGCAGTCATTACTATTTCGGATACTTTTCCAGTAAGTGAGCTCCCGGATAAACATTTTTTTTCATTTTGTCTTCTTTTCTTATCTAATTCTTTAAATATTTTTCATTTTAAAAGTTGTACAATAACCAATTCATGTTAGACACAATAATTTTTCCCCTTTTCGTTTGTTTTCTTTTCTCTTTCTTTTTCTCTTTCTTTTTCTCTTTCCATTTCTCTTTTTTTCGTTTCCTTTTTTCTTTTTTCTTTTTTTTTATCTATTTTCCAATTAAGAACAAACTGATAAAACACAAAGTTGATTGTTTAGTGGATTGTCATTAGAGTCACACATACTGTAACGCATTTTTGGATTTTACTTACAACAA
The DNA here is from genome assembly GCF_020623625.1 of Saccharomycodes ludwigii. NCBI lineage: Eukaryota > Fungi > Ascomycota > Saccharomycetes > Saccharomycodales > Saccharomycodaceae > Saccharomycodes > Saccharomycodes ludwigii. The sequence continues at coordinate 1,292,266 of NC_060202.1, forward strand.
TAATATGACTTTTTCTGCTTCCAAGTATGATTTATATTTCAATATAGATCACACTAAAACCCATTTCGAAGGTACCTGTAAAATAACTCTAAAATGTAAAATAGAGCAAGAAGAAAAAAACGAAAGTGTTATTATTTTAAACGGAAATGAATTGGTTATAACAGAATGTCGTTTAAATGATACAACACCTGAGATTAATTACATTAAAAAAGATCATCTTATCCAACTATCATTTCCCAATGGTATCATAAAAAATAACGATGTTTTGTTTATAAAATATTTAGGTAAGTTGAATCAAATTAAAACTTTCCAAGATAAAACAATGGGTGTTTTCAAAACTAATATCATGAATGACCAAAGTGGTAAAGCAGATTCTATTGTCATCTCTACGCATTGTCAACCATATCATGCATCAAGGATTTTCCCATGTTTTGATCAATTACATTTGAAAGCTAAATTTAAAATAACCATTGAAACTAATGATCGATTCAAAGTAATTTCGAATGGTTCAGTTATTGTTAGAGAGCTTAGGGATGGTTTGCAAATCGTTGAATTCAGTGAGACACCATATTTACCAGCGTGCTTAATTGGCTTTTCCATTGGTGATCTTCAATTCATTCAGTCTGAAGTACTAACCAGTTCTAATACTATCACCACATTAAGATTTTACTCTCCGTTGGAAATTGAGCATTGTACTTTTGCCTTGGATATCGCCACCAAATACTTTCCTATACTAAATAATATTTTATTTCCTACATATTATCCATTGGATAAATTAGATTTCGTATTATTACCATTTTTGTCAGATATGGCTATGGAAAACTTTGGTATGGTTACTTTTCAGATGGATTATATTCTATTATCTTCGATTACTAATCCTAAACAATATCAGCAGTTGGAACAATTGATCGTTCACGAAATGGTTCATCAATGGATAGGTGATTTATTAACATTTAACTCTTGGAAGCATTTATGGTTTAATGAAAGTTTTGCTACCTGGTTAGCTAATGAACTTTTAGAATATGTTTGGACCAGTCCTGACTATTTAAAGACACACTATTTTCCAACTATTTCGCAGCTAAGCACCCATTCAATTAAAGATACGCTACCCGTCGCAGCTGATGGTAAATCCACAGATGAATTGTTTCAACCTCAAAGCTATATCAAAGGTGTGCCCATGCTTAGAGAATTAATTGGATATGTTGGTAAAGAAAATTTTATCAAGTCTTTGGATACGTTTTTAGACGACTATGAAACACCAATTGATCCCAAAAGCATTTGGTGCAACCTCGGCGTTGAAAATTTATACAACTGGTTTATTGCAAGTAAAGAATCACCGATTTTTCATATTAGAGACGAAGGGACCAGTTGGGGAATCGACAAATCAGACTTGAACAGGTTTGGAGATGTACCAATTTTCTTAAATAAAGAAAAGGAAAATACTTTGGCCAGTTTATTAACTCAAAGTGAAAATGACGCTAAAAATATCTTGTATAACAAAGACATGCTTGGGCTATACTGTGTCTCGTATGAAAGTGCCAACTGTATTGATGCTTTTTGCAATAGAGTAGATGAACTAAATGAACAAAGTTTATACAAAGTTTTCCAAGATTTGTTATATTTTATTAATACGCCGTCCAAAGTGAACAACTATCACGTTGACTTGTGTTTGAAATTTTTACAAAAAATGTCTTGTGATCCCTGTATGGAATCTATAGATGAAAAATTTTACCATTCGATTTCGATTGCCCTACAAATTTTACAAAAAATTCAAAGATCTTATATCAACAGTGATTGCAAATTAATTAAGATCAGGGACAAAATTTTAACACCGTTATATATGAAATTTAAATTAAGATCTAAACTTGTGGAGTTAAGTGATACGGTCTTTAGAAACCCATTTGAATTGGAGATCCACTCTCAACTTTTGTTTTTGCTAAAATTGCCTGAATTAGATTCGGAAATTGTCAGTAATGCCAAAACTTTATCCTTTGATATTTTAAAATCTTTGATGCGGGGATCTCCATTTAAAAAAGTGCCCTTAGAAATTATAGGTGGTGCGCTAGCAAATTATTCTCGATTTTTAACAGACGCATTAGAATGGAAAAAAATTTTAGATATTATGAAAAATGGCAGACCATTTGTGTGTCATTTGTTGAACGATGCAGGTTCTAATGCTCATGTTGCCATACAAAATGTGATTATTGAAAATATCGGATATGTTATTGAACATGAATTAGTAGAAAAAACTTTGAAATTTGTTTATACCAACATTGAATCCACAAGTATTGAAATGTTGTTATTTGGGTTTGTTTATAATGCATGTCACAAAGTTGTTAATAGTAAACAAAAAAAACAAGAAAAAGAGGGCAATGTTCAAAGGAGTGGCAGAAACAACAGAAAATCACTTAATAAAAGAAATAACAAGAGCAAAGTTAATAATATGAACACTACGATGTTTGTTCCGCTATACTCTGGTGAATATGTTAAAGATATTTGTTGGAGCTGGTTTGCTTTGAACTTTGATAATATTGCTAGAAGGGCTTGTCGAAAAGGATCACCAACTAGCGAACAATTAAATAAGACTTTGAAAAATATTTTTATGGTTATTGCAGAAATATACTTATCTGGGCTATCTGTTACTAGTGAAGAATATAGGAAAAATTCAGAAAAATTAAAAAATTTTGTTGTTGCCAAGAATTGTAAGTTTGGTGATGAGATGGATTTGAAATCTTTATTGAATACGGTTGAAAATGAAAAAAGGGTTAACGATGATGGGCTTAAGAAAGTTTGTATAGAAAATGAACAAAGTCTATTAGTTTGAGTGATGTATCGTTATTTGACACTATTCGCTTATTTTATGTATTTTGTGTATATTGTAGATGTAAATAGATTGTATATATTTTTACTCGAATAAGGAAAAAAATGAAAATAAAGATAAAAATAAAGGTGAGTTTTGTAATAAAAAGTTGTACTACTTCTGGTATAATTCACCTTACTTTATTTCGTTTAATTTTTTTTTTTTTTTTTTTTTTTTTTTTTTTTAATATACATCTCGTTATTAATACTATTATCATTGTTCTGTGTTTGTACCTTTCTTGGCCAATATATTGCTATGATCAGTTACTATGGTTGTTGTAAACCTTTCAGTGAACAAATCATCATCATCATCAAAATCATCATCATCAGTCTCCAAATCATTGACAGACAAGCATCTTCTATTTATCATTTTCCTTTTGCCTTTATAGTGGCTGTCTTTTGTTGACTGTAATACAGGAGCTTCATAATTTTTGTCGGAAAATGTGTCATTTTCATAGATATATTGTGAAACTGAAAACGAAAGATCCGGTGAAATAGAAAAGTTACTTTCAATATTACTATTATTGCTACTCCTTCTATCCATATTATAGAAAGTTAGTCTGGGCTCTTTGTCTAGATCTAGCCTGAATTTGATTCTTTCATATATTATTCTTTTCAAATATTCATTCCAGGATCTTTTCAAACCATCTTGATCGTTGTCAACGGTATCCAGTTCGTTTTTATTTTTTTCACTTTGCCCTTTTAATAAACTAAAATTTTTTGAATTATCAAAAATTTTGGAGTCATAACTTAAGTTATGATTTTCAATTTCTTTGCATGTGGTTTGATTTCTGTCAATTGACAATAATGGACCATCATTGTCATTGTTTTTGGTAATATAATTAATCTTATTCGAGGTACTAATGTATCTCTTTTTATTTTTGGGAAATACAATATTTGGCGGCCGTATAGCTTCTTCTTTTGAACTGTAATAACCATATTGAGAATGACGATTGTTTGATTTTGTCGGTGTACCATTCAAAACACCTAGTAATATATCAGTATCTTCATCCAATAATGGTGTTTCAGGGGATGGTATTCCAGCATTTGAATGGGGAATTGATATTAGTTGCTCATTTTTATGTTTATTGTAAGGTAAATTTGTTTTGGTGTTACTTTTGTTATCATTTTGCTGTTTTTTTGATAGGTTGGTGGTTGTGGTGGTTGTTGTTGATGACACGTTAGCAAACCTAACGTTTTTATGTTGTTGGAGTGGCGGGTATATTTTATTGTTTTCTTTTAAAGTGTTTGCTGTTATCACGCTATTTTCCTTCTTGTGGTGATTCAAGTTATTTATGGTGCTTGTAGACAGATTTGAAATGGTCTGATGTAAAGCCTTGTTATTTTGATTGTCTTGATCATGACCCTTACTATTACCACTCTCATCACGGTGGTGTATCTTATTATTATTATTATTATCTACTGTTTGGGAATATGTATTTTTTTTTAATATGGGTTTCCCTTTCAGGTTAAAAGTATTGTGAGTTGTAGAATTAGTATTGTGGTGGATAGTTGAGGAAGAATATACTGGTTTTGAATGTGAAATGTTATCCAGCTGATTATTATTAATGCTGGGTTCATTATCAAGGATAACACTTAATTTATAATCCGCGGTAGGCCTACCTCTATATTTTTTGTGATAATTAATACTGTTTCTACTAGAATAAGATAAATCATGATTATTATTGATATATTGCTGTTGTTTTTTCCTGATAGTATTATATTTAACATATAGACTACTGGTTGAACTACTTTTCTCACTTAATTGACAATAATCTATCACAGAATTTAAGAAATTTTCGTTACTTATGTTTGCCTGGCTAAATCTAAGTTCGCTTGGTTTCCTTGGGATTGCCTTTTCATTTTTATTTTTGTTTTGGTGGGCGGTGAAACTCCATCTAAAGTATTTTGGCGTTGTTGTAGTGTTATTCTGGTACTTTGTGGCCTGAAATTGGGGCTTGTTTTTATCTTGAGTGGTGGAATTATGATGCAAATCGTTCATATTCTTTTTACTCTTCTTTTTCTTCTTTTTCCTTTTCTTTCTTATGGAATCTTTTCTTAGTATTTTTTTTATCAAATAATTAAAGCTATATTTTGAATTGTTAAATGGGTTATTTAAAAAGCAATAAGTAAAAGTGCTCGTACTATTTTTCCTTTTAATGCTATGGTTACTTTGTACCGTATTTTTAATCGTATTTTCGACAGGACCAGTCTTGTAGTTATTTGTTTGTTGTTGCATACTCAAACGGTTATTATGGTTTCTCTCTTGGTCCTTATGAAATTTTGAAAAGTCATTATAATAAATATTCATTTGTTCCTCCGGGCTCTTGGGAGGTAAGTTTTTGTTATTGTCACGAGTTGTTACATTACTATCGCTGGTAATGACACTTAGACTTTTGGCAGTATTACCATATTGGTACCCGTGATTCACATTATCAGTATCTGAAGATTGCTTGGCAAGACCACTCGTAGTATTATCAATATTGTGCGCAGAATTATCTAAAACTGTGACAGTGTTAATGTTAGCAGAGCAATTTTTTAGAGTTAAACTTGGTAATGTGTCATGGGATATTGTTCTCTTGTGTTTTAAAATATCAGCTATAATAATTGGATCGTTGACATTCAATAATTGAGATAGACGTTTATAGGAGGTGATGTCTGATTGGACTGATTCTATTGAATTGTTTGAATTGGAATTAGTATTTGACTTAGGGTGAAAAATTGAGTTATTATTAACAAAATTGGTGTTTGAATTTGTAGGGCTATTTAAAGTCACTTTTGATATTTTATTTTTAATTGTACTATTAGTATTATATTTTCCTAATGGATAATATATATACTTGGAACTCAGCTGGTCTTTTGAAGGTGTTAAAAATAGATCAGAAGTTGACATTATTTTATTTGTATTTATTTATTTTCTTTTTTTGATTGTATTTCAAACATATGATTTTTTATTCCTTTTTTGTTGGTATTTCGTTTTTATTTTATTTTTCTTTTTTTTTGGATCTAGTACATTTTTGATTTAATACTATATATATATATATATATATGTGGGTGTGTGTATGTGTATTCGAAATGAAGAATCAATTAAAAATTTATAATTTAAATTGTAAAAAAATTATAAATTCTTTTGAGTTGAAAGTAATGTAAAAATTTAGATATATTTTTAGAAATTTCAAAGACTTTATTCAAGCCAAATGGCTAAGGTGTAGATTATACCATTGTAAGCCAGCCATTTTGTTTTTATTTTAATTTTTTCTTTTAATTTTTTCTTTTTTTCTTTTTTTTTTTCAATTTATTCATTTAATGATAAATGCTGACACTTTGTAGCAATGCGAAAAACCAGCCATTCTTATTTTTTATTATTATTATTGTTATTATCATGGGCATTATCGTATTAGTCGGACATAGGGCATGACTAAGTCATCGGTATACTTTTCGGAGTAGTGGATAATAAAAAAGGTGTGGGTGTATAAAAGAAAAGAAAAGAAAAGAAAAGAAAAGGGGAAAATGTAAATAAAGAATTGTATGGTTGTACTATTACCCGAACATTGTGCGGTGTACAGGCTGTACGGGTTTACTTTTTGATCTGTTATTACTTTTTTAATTATGCGTTTGATTTCAACTGTTTTTTTTTTTTTTTTTTCATTCGTTTGTATATATTTATATATATAAGATCCAATCAATATTTTTGCTTTTGCTTTTGTTTTTGTTTTTAAAAAAAAAGGAATCACAGAAAGGAAAAAAAAAAAAAAAAAATTTCTCTCTTCATCATTCTCTCTTTTTCATTCTCTCTTTTTCATTCTCTCTTCTTCATTTCTTCTCTCTTCTTCTTCTTCTTCCTGATTCTATATGTAAGTTCGTATTTTTTTTTATATGAACGTAATTCAACTCCTTTTATTTCTCCTTATAATTGATTTATTTTCCTTTTTTTTATCTATTTATTTCAAACTGCTAAAGTTAGATCATCATAAACAACAACAATTAGAAAAGTTCCCAAATACTATAAATAATTCATTAAAAATGGAAAAGATTAGAGAAGTATGTTATTTTATTTTCTAAGCTTTAAGCTGCATCTGAATACACTCTTCAGTTACCCCTTTTCATACATATACGTTACTAACTGCCTTTTTTAAAAAAAAAAAAAAATACTATTTATTATATACATATGTACATTCCCTTCTCCCTCAAAAACAAAGACAAAAAAGAAAAAAAAAAAAGGGTAGTGACATTAATAATAATAGTATTAAGACACCTATATATATGATTTTTAGAAATTAAACAACTTGAAATTAGAATCTGAACAGTGGCAAGACAAGTATGAAGAATTAAAGGAACAATTCAAACAATTGGAACAAAAAAACTTGGAACAGGAAAACGAAATTAAAAGTTTAACCACAAAAAATGAAAATTTGGAAAACGAAGTTGAAAAATTAGAATCTGAATTAGACGAACATAAGAAATTGTCTGAAGATTCTACTTCTTTGAAAGCTAATTATGAATCTTTTTCGAAGAAGAATGAAACTTTAGAAACTGAATTGGAGGAAAGTGATTCCAAATTAAGAGAAACTACTGAAAAGTTGAAAGAAACCGACTTATTAGCTGAGCAATTGGGTAGAAAAGTCACTTCTTTAGAAGCGGAACGCGAAGAGTGGGAAAAGAAGCACGAAGAATTGACTGAAAAATACAACAGTACTAAAGCTGAATTAGATGAAATTGTTGGTTCTTTAGAAAATTTTTGAGTTTTTGGACTTAATAATAAGCAGGTCTTTTTCAGTTTCAATGTCTACTGATGATTCTTCTTCGTTAATAAAGAAATCTATGGCTTTTAATAATAATACTAGTAAAAGTACTACGGATGATGTCGTATTGCAGAAAGAAGAAGATATTGTCATAACCAGATCCTTATATTACAATGATATTAGCGCTAAGAATACTTTGCTAGAAAGTTTAGTTTTTTTTTTTTTGAAATTTTATTATTTTTCATTTTAACTTATTTTATTTGAAGATATTTTTACGTATTTTTTTTTTTTCTTTTTCTTATGTTTGTTGCTTTTACAAATTGAACGGTGATCTCTGTTTTGCTACGCCTTCGCCGTGTTTATTGATAGCCCTAATTCAATATTTTTGCCGTCTTGAAACAAAAACAAAAAATTTGTTGCAATTGAGTGCCAAATGGCAATTAATCACTCTGCACAGAAATGGCCGAAGTACTCTTTTTGTTTCTCTTTTTTATAAAACTACCCTCCGATCGTTTTGAGATAACGGCCGTTTCTATTGTTATTATGTTCTTTTTTTCTTGTTATTTTTTTTTTTTTTTTTTTTTTTTTTTTTTTTTCCTTTTTCTTTTCCTTTTTCTTTTCCTTTTTCTTTTAAAATGTGACTGTAGTATTACAACATTTTATTTCAAAAGAACCCTTCCTACAATAGGAGGAAAAGAAAAGAAAGAAAAAATGTGTGGAAGAATGATATTTGACCATTTTATAGATGACAATAACACCACTATTACCAATAATAAAGGAGGACAAAAAAAAAGTTCCCAAAGGAACGATAGCAATGATAACGACGAGGAATATGAAATAGATAATGATCTAACTGATATAGAATTCAATGCTGAAGATCAAACAAATAGAGATATAACCTTGAATACTACTGTTAGTAATGGTAGTACTAGTAGCACCGCCAGTAGCCTAAGAGGTGAAACAACAGTAAGGAGTAAAAAAAGAAAAAGAAAAACTATTAATAAAAATAGGGAGAACGATATTTCACACCCAGTTGGACACCATATTTATCATCATCATCATCACTATCATCATTATCAACGTCCTAGTATCAATAACACTGCATCTTCTTCTTGTAATAATAGTATTTCTCACAATAATAGTATTTCTCCTAATAATAGTATTCCTCCCAATAATAGTATTCCTCCCAATAATAGTCTTTCTCCCAATAATAGTATTTCTCCCAATAACACTAAACACCATTACACTTCGTTATCTTTAAGGGAACTAAGCTTACAAAATCTAAATGCATTACAACATTTTTCGCTATCCATTTGTAGAGATATAGCATTTATCCCACCAATATTAGGACTTTTTAATTCCCTTAAGAGAGCAATGGAATTAAATATTAATAAGTCCATTTCATCGCATAACAGCGGCAATTTGGGTGTTTTATTTTACAATTATTTATTACAAAATGTTACAAGTAATCCGAGCCCTATTGCTCATCACAATCATGCCTTTGGTGGCTATTCACTTAATGATACAGTTGATATGAAGAATGACATAGATATAAACCCAGTAATTAATATGTTTCAAAACTTTTGGAAACAGTATCAACCTGAGCATCAATACCAACAACAAATATCTTTTATGGACTTTAATGCCACTTTTAATATGATGAAGTTCTTTTTGACAAATAATTACCAAACGCTGGTTAATGGAGAAAACAACAATAACATAAATGACAGTAGTACTAGTTTTAGTAGCATATCCAATATTGTAAGCTTATTATTAAATACCATTAACAATGCATCTAATGCTACGGCCATTAATAGTAGTGGTATTAATAATAATACTAGTAATAATAATACTAGTAATAATAATACTAGTAATAATAATAAAACAAATGGTAATATTCATGAAAATTATTTATCTGCTATAATAACAGCTAGATCAAGTGAATATTTGGTTTGTGCAATGTGGTGTTTAGTTTCTTTATACCTAACGTATGTCATACTGGACTCGCTAATGATTAGATGGATTACCAAATATTCAATACCAGCTGCTATACTTAGAATGTTTTCAATTAGTTTAATGCTTATTACTGTAGAACTACTCTGTTTATCATCATTAAGTCCTGCTAAAGATGATTACTCTTTACATACTTGGATATTCATTAGTTGCATGTTAACTGTTGGATATATATGGCAAAGTTTTTGGACATCTTATTTAAAATATCAGCAACCAAAACAGCTAGGCAACAATAATAAAACTAGCAGCAAGTCCCAGAATAACAAATTTTTGAAATATACCTGGAAAAGACATTTAGATTTATATAATATTATTGTATTTGCAGTTATTCCTATTGGTATGGCCAGCTTTATTACTATGATCATATTATTGAGGAATTTGATTATACAGCGATTAGATGTGGAACAATTGGAAAGAATATATGGTCAGTTATATAATTAAAATAAAGAGGTGACCTGATTATATATTGTATGTCAAGGATTCTTTGATAACATCGGATTAATATTCTAATTGGACCAATTATACACATCCGGTATGGCTATAATGGACATGTTTTTCCATTTTGTGTTTCGGATAATAATCTTTATATATGTATAGCCAAAGCAGGAAAATAAATAAATTGTTTCTCTTTTTTTTTAGTGTGTTTTTTCTTTGTATAAGTGCGTAGAGGTGCAAGATATATATATATATATATATTTTTTTTTTTTTTTTTTTTTTTTTTGATACTGTTCTCTTTTTCGTTATTCTGTTTTTATTCTTTTTAATTTTTTACAAAAAAATTTTTTTTTTTTTTTTTTGACTACAGCTTACGTTTTTCTTCACAGCAGCAAATAATCACATTAACAACACTACTCTGACATACAGGTAACTACACATACAAATGGTTGTTCATATTCTAGGTAAAGGTTTTAAAGGTAAAGAAGTTGTAAGAATAGGTTTATCTTCTAAATTCTATGGAATCGGTTTAAAAACCGCTGAAGCCATATGTTCTAGATTAGGTTTTTACCCATGGATGAGAATGCATCAATTAACTGAACCACAACTCATGATGCTTACCAAGGAGCTATCGGAAATGACTATTGAAGGAGATGCTCGTGCCATAGTTAAAGAAAATATTGCATTAAAGAGGAAGATCGGATCTTATGCAGGGTTAAGACATGCTATGAATTTACCCGTTCGTGGTCAAAATACTAGAAATAATGCTAATACAGCTAGAAGATTGAACAAATTAGATAGAAGGGGTTATCATACCGTTCCTGTTAATACCTATAACAATGGTTATACAAAAAGTGTAATTTTATCCCAAATAACAAATTTAACTAACAACAAATTTTAAAAAATCTACAAATATTACAACTATGTAGAACATCATTTTTTACAAAAAAAAAAAAAAAAAAAAAAAAAAAAAAAAAAAAAAAGGTTGGAAACACAGTGTATGTATATACCGTATGTAGCATGTAAATATATATAGGATATTAGTCTAATCTCTAGAAAAAGAAGAAATAAAAGGATACATTTTTCAGTTTTTTTTTGTTTTTTTTGCCTTTTCAATATATCACAATTCATAATCATTGTTGAATGAGTCCCAGTCTTTTAGTTCCATCAAATGCCTCATTGTTGGTCTTCCATGTGGACAATTCCAAGGCTTGTCTAGTTCACCCAAATTGTGAACTACCCTTTGCATGGTCCTTGTAGTTAATGGTTTACCTATCATGATACTCATTCTACATGATCTCATAGCAAACATGGATCTTATTTTAGAACATCTTACCATGCCATAATCGCAATTATTATGATTCAAATCGGCAGTTTGTTCTTTTATTAAATGAATCAATTCATAAAAATCAGAAAAGTCAAACATAACTCTTTTAGAAGTGGGTAAACTCAATAATTTAATTTTACCAGTATCCCCATCCTTATCATCTACTTGTAATTTAAATCCATTAGCCTCAAAAATAGGAATATTATCCAATACTATTAACTCATCTATTAAACTTAATTCCATAGGTTGAGGCCGTAATAAATATTGATGTTTGAATTTATGTGATTTCTGTAACATTTCAAAATTATACTTTTCATCAGATGCATGTTGATCAACTATAAATAAATCGTATTTTTTGCTAGCGGGAATATATCTAGTACATATTATGAAGCCTAGGTTAAATTGTCCCACAATTTTCATTTTAGTAAAATCAGACTTAGAAACCGTTAACGTTAAAAAATTTTCGCCTTCATCTTTATCCTCAATTTTATCATTCTTATTAAATAATGACAAATGTTTAACTTTGGTCACATCCAAAAATTCCTCGGTCTTTTTAATTATTGCATCGATTTTAATATCATTGATTTCTAATTCGTATGAATATAAACTTGGTATGTACGGGATAATTTCTTTATTAGTATTTTCAATAGTAACACTGCTTTTTTTTGTTGTTTTCCCCGATGAAGCTAATGGTTGTCTTTCATTTAATACCGACATCTTTGATGAATCAGCATCCTCAGCTTCATCGTTCTCATGTCCCTCGATATCTAATTTTGTGTTTTCTTTGCTTTTTGTGTTTAATTTGAGTTTCTCATGTATTTTGATGTCATCTAATTCAATAATAAGATCTTCCTCCTTAGTATTCCCACTTTCTTGTCCAACACTAGTACCATTTTCTAATGAATTATCACAACAAGGGTGATCTTCATCTTTCTCATTTCCTGAAACTCTTTTGGAAAACGCATCTAGTCTTAATTGATAGCTTCTAATATTTGGTCTTTTGGTTGTGTGTGGTTCATGTTTTGAAATAGACTTTGTTTCTTTATTATCTTCTAAACCCATTTGGTCATCAGATTCTACTGAATTGGTATCATCGGTGTCTTCAGTTGCTTGTTTATCAGATTCTACTGAATCGGTAGCATTAGTGTCTTCCGCAGCATGTTTTTCTTCATTATTTGTGTTTGATGATACATCAAATATAGAAACCTTTTCAGTTGTGTAATTTAAACTAGAAGTTGTTGGTGTATATTGCGAAATAATTGAGTCCATAGTGGCTTCTACCTTAGAAGGCTCCGTATTGTTATTTCCAGAGTCTGTAGAGTCTGTTTTTCTTCTTTTAAATTTGATTAAACTTTCAGACTCGTCAACGCTAGTATCTTTTATAGGATTGTGCTCTTCCTTTTTTACGTAAGTGGCAGCAATTCTCTCTGGATTATTAGTTGGTAAAACCATTTCCTGTTTATTAAAATAATCTACAAGAGCTTCTCTTAATTGTTCTAAAACATCACTTTCATTGTGCAATAACATAGTTCTTTTATCAGGCGTAACGTTAACATCTAGCATAGACACACTTATTTCAAAATCTAAGATAAATGCTGGGTATTGAACATTGTTAAAGGATCTGTATACTTCATTTATAATTTTTACAATTAATGGATAGTCTACCGGTCTTTTATTGAAATATAAAAACTGCCTATCCTTAGTAGGTCGTCCACAACCAAATGAATTTTGGGAGATATATCCATTCACTACAATTGTACCTCCTTCAAAACTGTATTCCTGTACAAAACTTTTCTTTGGAGAAATTTCCAAGATTAGTTGACAATCGCCTAAGCCTTTCATAGCATTTGAGCCAAAAATATTGGTGAAATTTTTAGGTATTCCCTTATTGATAGGGGCTGATGATAAAATTAAGTTTTTCCTGTTGTGATTACTTGAAATATTCCAAACTGTAATGGTGATCCCATCTTGGATAATTGCGTGATCTTGAATCATATTACAACAATGAGTGAATTTTCTTTTATGATTTTTTTCAAAGTCTTTTCTTCTGACTGGTAGGTTACTAAATAAATGACTAACAGTTATTGTTGTCCCCTTATTTCTGCTGGCTACTTTACAATCGATCAATTGGCCATTTGTGTCGTACAATAATTTATTGCCCTTCGGCGGAGTTTCACATGAAGTTAAAACCTGTAGATTTCCACCAGTTAAACAACATAATGATGATAGTGCCTCGCCTCTGAAACCGAGTGTAGATAGGTTATTACTTAGATCCTCGAAACATGAAATCTTTGAAGTGAAATGTTTTAAACACAGGCTTTGAAAATTATCTTTTGATATTCCACAACCATTGTCATTAACCTCTATAGATTCTAGCCCGTAATTTTTAAAGGTGATTTCTATTTTAGTAGCACCGGAATCTATACTATTTTCTAGTAATTCTTTGACACATGATGTTAAATCTATAATAACTTGGCCAGATGTTATACTATGAACTTCAACTTTATTAATCTTTTGAATAGACATTTGTGGATAAAAGACGATGGAGAGGCTTTTTGTTGCTGTTCTAAGAGAGGGTTAAGTTTGTTATACTTTGAATAAGTTTGATAGTTGAGTTTTGAAAATTTAGAGGGAATATAAAAAGGTGATAAAAATATTATTACGCGTTTTTTATTTTTTTTTTTTTTTTTTTTTTTTTTTTTCGTACCTCACACACACAAAAAAAAATTACTTGTTGTGAATGAAATGAAACCTTGGCAAAAATAAAATAAAAAAATAACTAATAATACTTTTTTGGTTTCCAAATGAGAGATTATTTGGTCATATATTTAAAATGCTGGATTAACATTATTCTGTATTATAGAAATGTTTATCCGTTAACCTCATTTACGTTGACAACCTTTAATGTTTTCAACTTACCTCAACAAATACCAATAAATAGAAATCCTAAATTAATTAATTATATAGAAACATTAATAGCAGATATTGTAGATGATAAATTAATTAATCTGAGCTTGAGTTCTATAACGGTAGCAATAATTGAAATAGAAAATAATAACGAAACGATTAAGGGAAAAACACACATTACTAATGACAATGTGATTGTTGAAAAATATATTTTAGACTTTCAAGAATTTCAGTATGATAATATTAAATTATCCAGTTCACCTAATGATGATGATGCGTGTGGAAAAGAAATGATATTTCAAGAGTTTAGAAGTAGTTTAAACAACTTTACAAACTTTATCAAAAATCTACCATATGGATTTAAAGACGGACAAGTGAAATTTAAAGTGTTTATTGAGTGTCTTGATCAAATGTTGGGCTTGGATCCTGGTAGAGATGTAAAGTTCAATTGGGCCCTAAGAAGAAAACACGAATTATTTCATGTTAATAACAATATTGAAGAAAATTTTATTTTTCAAGACAACGAAAATAATATTCCTGTTCAGAATTGTAAAAAATCTCTGGGATGTTGTGTAATAGGCGAAAACAAAGTTATTTATCATCTTTTTGAGAGTTTAAAATAAGCAAGTGTGAAATGTGTACATTATGAACATATAGTTATTATTACTACTGTTATGAAAAGTAGTTAGTTGACTTGATATTAGAATTTCAAATAAAATTGTATTTGAAGATCAATTCTAGAATATATGACCCAATACATTTATTTTTATTTTATGAAAATAAATAAATAAATAATAAAAAAATTTTTCTTTTTTTTTTTTTTTTTTTTTCATTGATATTAACATGGTAATGACGATAATAGTTACAGCACAAAGCATGACTTTAATTTGAAAATATTAAAAATGGTTTATATTATGATTTTTAGCTTGTAAAAAAAAAAAAAATAAAATAAAAATAATGGACTAAAATAAACTATTATTGTTCTAGCTTCAATATTTTCTTCAAATTCTCATAACATAAATAACTAATGGAAACAGCAGGACAAACTTTAGCTATATTGGGCACTAATCCCTTAAATAAACCTTGGTACCCTTCGCGTGCTACAGTTTTACGGAAAACATCGAAAAAGCCATTATATGTGTAAGGATGAGCAAAAGTACCTTGGGCTTGCAATCTGGTTCTTAATAAATTAATGGGGTAAACTAAAGTGGCCCCCACAGTTCCACTGAATGCACCCATAGGTAATACTATAAAATTACTTAAAGTCACATCTTCCACTGGAACATGTCGTTTTAAAGCTTCCCTTTGAATAAACCATTTTTTTAATGCAGTAAAGGTGCCTAAATCCAAAGCAGCATATGGGAAAATCCCCATAACACCCACACCAACACCTCTGTAAAAAATCCTCAATCCTCCACCATTATTATACATTTCCTTAGCGGTGGTTATTAACAGTTTGTTTCCCTTTAACTTGTTATCTAATGGTGCACATTGCATTCTATACTTCAAAGTATCAATTGGGTAAACACTGAATTGGGCCATAACACCAGCCATCCCACCAGCTAAATAAGTTGAAAATTTAGACAATTCATCAAGATTGTTGGCACCTTCTAAAGTAGCCATCATTTTCTTAGTTAGTTCAAAAGAACCAAATTTAATAGCACTTTCAGGGAAAACTTTTATGACGTTTAGTCCATTACCGACGTAAAATGATTTTAAGCCACCTTGTCTATAAATAGTCTTGATAGCTTTAACTAGAGGCGACTGTATTTTAGATAAATCGGAAGTTGGATGCTTTGCGTGGGCTGCTAAAGCACTTTTAGAGTTTAATAGTGTGGAAGATAAATCTGTTCTTGCAATAAGAAAAACTTTAATACGATCGAATGGGGCGGTACATGTTCTGGAAATAACACCTGATAATCCGCCGGCTATGAAGAACCCACCACCCTTGATAAAATCGTTAATAAGCGTCATATCACCTTCACTGGATAGATCCACATCTTCATTAAATAAATAAAAGGAATAATAACTATAAGCTGTGTGTAATCGAGAGCCTTGTTTTCTGGGCATAAAAATTAAAAAATTTCTCCATTGATTGTAAGTTATGGTATTGGGTAAACTATCTGTTATTTTAGTATTACTGCTATTGTTATTATTATCGGTTTTAAGACTCTGTTGCTGTTGTTGTTCTTGTTGTTCCTGTTGTTCCGATTTTTGGTGATGGTTATGCTGTAGTATATCCTGTTGTTGTTGCTTTGTACTTTTAAAAGCCCATGAAATAAAATTTTTGAAATTATTTTTTTTACTTTGAAGATTATTGTGGTTTTCTGGCATGTTTGTATTTGTATCTTTGTCCGACATTTGAAGTTTTCCACTATTAGCAGACAAATCTATGGTATCATTTCCCAATGACTGCTCTTTTTCAGCTAGATATTTCATAATTTCTTCTGAATTTACTTTTCCATCTTTATCTTTATCAATTTTATCAAATCCATTTTTGATTTCTTGCTCCGCTTTCAAGACATATCGAACAAAATCATGGTAATCTATAATATGATCATGATTGATATCTATGTTATTAAAGATAGTTGTTATAGCGTCATCATTATCTTTAAATGGATGATTCGAGAATTGGAATGCTTTTTTTAATGTTTTTAAATCTACTTTGCCTGTTTTATTTACATCAATTGAATTGTATAATCCCTTAAAGCGTTCATCTTTTTGCTTAATGGTTTCTGTAGATGGATCGACATTATTAAAATTATCAGCCATATTATTAATGTTTTTTTTTTTTTTTTTTTTTTTGCTTTGCTTTGTTTTGTTTATATATATATATATATATATATATATATATATATTGTTGAATTTGACGTAGGTAGAATACCAATTAAACAATTATGTAAGTGAACAAATATTTCATCTAAGATATTAATTTGACTTGTTGATATAAATTATGTCCTATTGAAACAATTTTTTATTTTTTACAGTTTTTGATCATCTAAAGAAGGATTGGATAAAAAAAAAAAAAAAAAAAAGAAAGAAAGAAAGGAAAAAGGAAAAAAATAGTAAATAATAAATAATACCCAAAATATTTGCTTTGTTTTCGTTTGTGCTCGAACAATATCAAAAAGAAAAAGAAAAAGAAAAAATGGTAATAATATTTCTTTTCTTTTTTTTTATTTTTATTTTGTGGTTATTATTACGCGGATGTGACCTTTGGTTATTCACATTATTTAAGAAAAGTGTTAAATTTAAGAGTTTTTTGAGCCTTTTTATCACTTTTTTAATAATCAGTTTATTTATCTTAATTACATACAGTAATATAATGCCTATACTTAATAAGTCTATCTCAAACTTGTCTTTTCTTTTCACTTCTCAATTTCATATCTCTCATTTAGAAAGGGAAAAAAAAAAAATAAAAAAAGCGAGTAAATCTGATTGGATGGGAAAGTATCTCTTGACTTGCATTGTTCAGATATTTTAAATCTAAGAAGAACTTTAGAAATCACCATGGTAAAACAACACTATCATTTAAAAAAAAAAAAAAACAAAAAAATTGGTATCCTTATCAACATGATTTTTATATCATTTTTTTTTTTTTTCTGTTTTATAATATTAATTTTTAAATTGTCTTTCTTAGTACATCTGTTTAATTACTTAAAGCCTTTCGCTTTATTAAAAATTAAACAAAAAACAAAAAAACAAAAAAAAGTTCGCTCTGAGACAATTCTTTTTTAACATCTTCCGCCCCTTTTTTTTGATTTTCATTCACCTCTACACTTAAATTACATATACTTAATTTAAACTAAACCATTCAAAGAACCCATAATCAAGACAAATATAATGCTAAACATATCCAGAAGATTCCTTTTATCTGCTGGTGCTTCCACTACACCTATAAGCAAAGCTTCGCTATATCACACAACAAGTATCAAAATGAACACTGTTAATAAAGCATCTAGTAGTACTACATCCAATGAAAGTGGCTCAAATGATGCATCAACTCAGCCGGATGCTGCTTCTACCACTTTGGCAGACAGGTACGATTCAAAAAGATTGATGCAGCAATTATACACTCCAAAGGACCCCAAAAGAGCATTCAAAGCAACTTGGTTAAACGCTTTGGCTGAACGGAAAAAACAATTGGCTCAGGGTAAAATTATTGATTCCTATATTTACAATAACATTCAGGGTACCAACGAAATTGTCGATAAGACAAGAAAGGACTCATTTACTTATTTGACTTTGCCCTTTAGGGATGATCCGTTAATTGCAGATTTCTATGTTAATGCTGTTGGTCGCATTAGAATGGGTCAAGTGTTCCAAGATTTAGACGCTTTAGCAGGAAGAATTGCTTACAGGCACACCTCGCCTGCTGAACCTATTATTGTTACGGCCAGTGTAGATCGTATATATATGTTAAAACCAATGGATTATATAGCTGATTATAACGTTGTTTTAAGTGGTTCAGTGGTTTGGACTGGTAGATCTTCTATGGAAATTGCTATTAGGGCCACTTCGATAAAGGGTGATCTACCATCTGAAATCACGGAAGAAAGCTTAAAAGATGAGGACACTTTTTTAACTGCATCCTTTACTTTTGTTGCTAGAAACCCAGAAACCCACAAATCAATGCCCATTAACAAACTACTACCATTAACCGAAAAGGAGTGGAGAGATTTTAAAAGAGCGGAATCACACAACGCCGCCAAAAAACTAAGAGCCAAAAATGAAAATTTGAATAATTATCCACCTACTGAGGAAGAAAGTGGTATCATGCATAACATGTGGCAGTGTAGTCAAAAATTGTTAACTTTGAGCAAACGGGAAAAACCCAAAAATGTCATGTTTATGAAAAACACTAACTTGAAAAGTACAATGTTTATGCAACCACAATATAGAAATAGACACTCTTATATGATTTTTGGTGGCTATTTGATGAGACAAACTTTTGAGTTGGCTTATTGTGTTGCATCTGCATTTTCTCATGGCTTCCCAAGATTTATATCTTTAGACTCAACAACCTTTAGAGCACCTGTCCCTGTTGGTACTATTTTGCATATGGATGCAACGGTTGTTTACACTGAACATTTGCATGAAATCAACCAAGATAAACTTCACACTCAAAAATTAGACGTTAATGATATTTATCATTTTGAACCACATCCAGTCAACTTTATAAGCACCAACAAAAAAGATTTCCTTTCTAAGCCTGGTACTATCATTCAAATTAAAGTTGATACTGCTGTGCAAGAGTTGGCTAGTGAAAAACAAACCAAATCTGGCTCTTTTATTTTTTCATTTTTTGCATCAAGAGATATTAATGGTGAAAATGATCCTGGGTATGCTACTGTTGTTCCAGAAACTTATTCTGAAATGATGGCTTATATTGAAGCTAGAAGACGTGCTATTGAGACTGCTAATTACGCTGCCGCTGTTAAACGTGTATCTAAGTTGTGAGGTAAGATTAAGTGTTTTTTTTTTTTTTTTCCTATTCCCTTATTTATTTCTTTATTTTGTAAAAAAAAAATATATATATATGAATAATCTTGACGTTTGTCTTTAATCCGTTATACTGAAGGAGGTGGTGAATTAATAATATATTATGAAGTGTCTCTTAAAGGTATTAAAATAAAAAATGGAAAAAAAAATTACTTATTATATGATATTAAACTAGTGGAAAAAAAAAAGAAAAAGAAAAAAGGAAGCATAATGAACAATGGATTATGGTTGAAATGTGGCAAAAAAAGAAAAAACACTTTTGTCACATCGTCAACACTTTTCGAACAAGCAAAACCTAAAGAATAAATCGTTTCCAAATAACCAAAAATATTAACTAAAATGAAAATGGGAATAATTCACAATGAAAAAAAAAAAAAAAAAAAAAAAGCACGAGAGGGACAGAATAAATGAAAAATAAAAATTGGTATAAAATTAATTGTACTGTACTGTCATAAGTTTCAATCAGATGATTCTAAATGTAAATCTTGACCTTTAATATCGGCCACATTACCTACCTCAACATTTTCACTGATGTCATTAAATTTTTTCACCAACTTACTTTTTCTATTATTACTATTATTATCATTATTATTGACCTGCTCAGTAACAATATTATCAACATTACTATCATTCAAAGTATTTGGAAGGACAGTAGACTCGGTATTAGGGTTATGGCTTTCATCAATACTATTTTCTATTATAGTACTCATATTGTTATCATTGGGATTGCTATCATTATTATTTATTATTTGTGATTTTAAGCTGTTATCAGTGTCGCTATTGACTAAAACCCAATTATACCTAGATCCACTCCTACTTATAACAGGAGTGTAATGCGTTGAGCTTTCCATATCATCGAAGCTTTCTTCTTTAATTGGTGTGGTTTCTGGCGATTTACTCAAACTTTGATGGGATGAGGATTTCGGTATGAAAACAGAACTTTTTGGATCTTTATTCAACAATGAAGCAGTGTTATCATTAGACTTAGCATCATCCTTGATTTCAGAGTCTAAAAATACATTGGTACCAATAGTATTCAGCGAAGCATAACTCTCCCTTTTAAAAGATGGTGTCTTTGGTTTATAGACCGATGACAAAGATGATATAACAGAATTTCTATTTTCAGGAACATATCTCCATGAATCTTTCAATCCTGGATGTGCATTATAATAAACCGAGGATGCTCTAATGTTATTCATACTGCTTGATCTAGATGATGACTTAACTGGACTAAAGAAATCTGAACGAATTGCATTGTGTATATCTTCATCGTCATCGTCATCATCGTCGTCAAGGTTATTGATAAAATTGGCAAAATTTTCCTGGGTATTTGGTGAAGAAATAGATGAAATGTTCCTTTGTCCTTCATTGTTATCATCAACTGGAATAGTATTCAAATAAGTGGCATTTGCATTCATAGGGTCATTATTATCAACAATATTCTTTTCTTCCATATCAGGAGTCGTAGAATTAGAAGAGGAGTACGAAGAAGATGTATGATTGCTGCCATTACGAGTAGTACCACCTGGAACTATAACTGGAGAATCCAAAGCTTGTTGGTTATTAGCAGTATTGTTCTTGTTTGTAGCAGTAGCAAATAATGCGCCTGGTTTCTCGTTATTGTCTTCATCGTCAAACCTCAACCTGTCTTCAGCTTGGATTTCATCCTTATCTTTATCATTATTTTTTCTTCTTCTCCACCAGGAAAATAAGATGAAAAATAGAATGAGTAATACGACTATGGGAATGATGACACCGCATGCAATTGCAGTAGTACGTTTTTTATCACTATCTTGCTTACTGATCTTGGTAAATAAAGGTACAGCAGTACTACTACTACTACTACTGCTGCTGCTGCTGCTGCTGCTGCTGCTTATTGTCTGGCTTGTTGTGATAATAATTATACTACTACTGCTTGAGGAAAAAAATGATGTGCTTGTGGGTTTGAAGACTGAACTTGTATTTTTGAATGTAGTTGAGTTGTAGAAAGTAGATGTTGCATAACTGGAAGACGTTATATTGTGCGAAGATGTTGCATTATGAGACGAAGTTGTATGGCTAGAATAATGTGTAGAGTTATGAGAAGAAGTTCGAATACTATGTGTACTACTACTGCTATGTGTGCTGCTATGTGTACTGCTATGTGTACTGCTATGTGTACTGCTATGTGTACTGCTATGTGTACTGCTATGTGTGCTGCTACTGCTACTAGATGTATGTTTTGGATCCATACCTATAATAGTCAAGTTCAATGAATCAGTAATCCCATCTTCAGTACCATAAATTTGTAGTCCAACTACAGTAAATGATTCGGGAACAGTCCCAGAAATGGTCATATTACTAGCTAGATATCCTAACCAATTACCCTCACTTGAATTCTTTCCAATGGTAATTTGAGTATTGTCAAAATCAGTAAACATTGAAGATAACAAATTATATTGAAACCATTCACCTCTAGTGGCATTTACATTGGCCAATGAGTTAATAGCAAATATCTTATGTGTTGTTTCCACAACAAAATTTAAATAAACTGCATCTCCATATATATCTGTAATAGTTAGCGTAAAATTTGTTTGTGTTTGGTCGTAGTCGGATGGAACGGAGCCCTTTATACCATAAGTACCGTTTCCATCTGAATCTAAAGAAATCCAACTAGGGGCTCCATCACTTAATGAAACTGACCCAATATCAGAGCTCTTGATTACGTCGCCATCCAAATAAACTTCATCCATTGGAACAGAATATTCGAATGGAGATGAGGTAACATTAATGATCAGGTCATTTTGAATTGAAGTAGTCAACTGATGGGCACCAATAATAATTTCGAAATCTAGTTGCGTGGCAGAATACCCGGGAACATCTGTAGCAATTAAAGTTAATGGATAATAGACTTCTGGGGCAATTTCCGAACCTGGGTTTGGTGTAACACCACCTATTTCCAAATCGCTTGAATCAAAAGAAATCCAACTGGGCAGTGGGGCATTATTCTCTCCACTTCTAGCATAATATTCTAAAATTTGAGTACTCTGGCCTGTTGTAAAAATCCCCGATTCAAAAGTTATATTAAACGTTTCATACGGTTTTAAAATTAAACCATCTACACCGTTTGTACTACCATAATTCTTCAAATAGCTTAAAAGATTGAAGTCCTCGGATATGGAGATACCTGCACGGGTAGTCATAACGAATTGGTAAGTTTCATTAAGTGAATTCCCATCAGTTTGATCAGTACCCTCTAATATAAAGGAAAAATAATAATTGTCATTATCAGACTGACCATGGAAATCATTCTTAGTTGGTGTACCATAAAAATTTTGATTACTGGAGTCAAAAGTTAACCAAGATGGTAAGTCAAATGCTTGGTATTCAATTGTTGTATCATTGCCAGAGGAAGATGCATAAGTACTGCTTGACATATTAAAACTGAAATATTGCCCTACACGGCATACTGGTGGTATTTGAGATGAAATTGGAAACGCTTCATATGGATATGCTACGACTTGCTTTATTAGAGAAAGCAATGATAAAAAATACATTGTAGTCACTACCATTGGGGTAGTACCTTGAAACCTCATTGTATTTGACCTTTATTGGGTGTTCACGTAATCAACTATTTTCTATTTTTCTATTTTTCTATTTCTCTTTTTTTTTTTTTTTTTTTTTTTTTATAAATATATATATGTGTGTGTGTTGATATATGAGCAAAAGGAGCGTATTCTGTCAATAATTTGAGTAGTCTGGTGTTTTAAAGCTTGTAGTAATTGCAATATCTGGCTCGATAAAAAACAAAACAAAACAAAACAAAACAAAATGAAGATATACTGCCTAAGAAAAAAGAAAAAAAAAGAAAAAGGAGAAGAGACAAAAAGTAATTAGAAGGTTAAGAGGGAAATTGAAGATTAATTAAAGATAAAAAGACATTAGAATACAAGTTGTAAGAATGATAGTGCATTCATAAATAGATAGTAGAATGAAAATTACGATTATTATTGGTAATTGGAAAGCGTTATTTCCTAAAAGGTACAAAAGATAAATATTAGTAAAATATCTTTTCATTTGGACCTTATTATAATTAATTGTTACATATATATACTTCTATATATCATATGTGTATGTCATTTTTTCTGTTCAAAATGTAAAAATTAATTATATTTCCATTTTAGGAAATATACCACGAAAATGTAAACAAGGTAAAAAAAAAAAAAAAAAAAAAAAAACTAGCATCGTGATTATAATAGTACGTGTTATATATTACCGGATCTAAAACAGTACAATATGTTACAAATTCAGCTTTATACACGAAAAAAAAAAAAGTAAAAAGTAGTATTTAGGAAATATATTACTAAATTTAATTCAGCTACACGAAAAAGCAGTTTATTGATATGTCTTTCAGTAATCGACTAAATTTTCATTTCTATATTTAGTAAACTCGCAACATCCATTTTTTTTTTTTGTTGTAGCAGTAAAAAAAAATAAAACTAGCCGCTTACAATGCAAGTAATTATATAATTAGAAGTTCAGCAAATTAACTTAGTTAAGACATGTAGAAAGTTTTCTGATTTTTATTCAATGAGACTTGGGCAAAAAAATGAGCCAAATTAAATCAAATCAAATCAAATCAAATCAAAAATAATAAATAATAATTAAGTTCTTATAAAAAGATATTGTAAATTGTAGATTATTACCTATAATTCTTTTTAATATTGACCTTTAATCGTTGATGCCATTCCTTTATTGTTTATTTATTATCATTAAAATATCTTGAAAATATTTTCCATAGTAAGTCTATTTATCTGAGTAACTACGATCTTTTTTTTTGTTTTTTTTTTTCTTTTTTCTACTTAACTAATCATATCAAATTACCACCTAATTAAGTTGCCATGACAAAAAAAAAGAAAAATGTGGTTAATTACTACATTTGCTTAACAATCTTTTAATTTTGTAATTATATATACGTCACTCAAATATTACCCCCTTCTCTTTACTTTCGGTCTTTACACATACTCGGTTTTCCCCTTTTTTTTCCCTTTCTTTCTTTCTTTCTTTTGTTGGTGATAATAAAACGTAAAGAGAAAAACAAAAAAAATATAATATAATAAAACTGATGGTCGAAACCCTATAACTTTTTTTTTTTTTTTTTTTTTTTTAGACAACAAATTCAATTTATCGTAATTTTACTCCTGCTACACGCTTTTTTTCTTTTTTTCTTTTTTTTTTTGCTTTTTCTGAATGTTTGTATATCTATAGTCAAATAGTGATAACATCACCTGGAAGAAGGAGTTTCAGAAAAAGAAAATTTATACATTAGTGCTCTTCATATCATGCCTAAATTGGAACAATTTGAAATCAAAAAATACTGGCAAATATTTTCAGGTTTAAAACCTGTTGATAAAAAATTGAGTTATGATCAAGTTAGACCAGTATTGTATAACTCTAAATTGGATACGTCTATAACTTCTCAAATATGGTCGTTGGCCGATATTGATGATGATGATAACCTAGATTTTGAAGAATTTGTCATATGTATGAGATTAGTTTTCGATATGGTCAATAAAAATATTGATCGTGTTCCTCAAGAGCTGCCTGATTGGCTAGTTCCCGGAAGTAAAGTTAAGTTAATTAAACAGAAAAAATTAGAAAAACAACAATTAACCGAATCAACTAGCTCTACGCCAACCAAGAGTGGACCAGATACTAAT
The DNA here is from genome assembly GCF_020623625.1 of Saccharomycodes ludwigii. Lineage (NCBI taxonomy): Eukaryota > Fungi > Ascomycota > Saccharomycetes > Saccharomycodales > Saccharomycodaceae > Saccharomycodes > Saccharomycodes ludwigii. The sequence goes on from NC_060202.1 coordinate 1,317,750, forward strand.
TCTGGTAATATAATACAAGCTGATCCTACTACCAATAGTGTTGTTGAGACTAGCAGCAGTGCTGTTCCTGTCAATGTCAAATCTCCAGATTTAGATTGGTACATTTCGCCTTCAGACAAAGATTTGTATGAAGCTTTACATTCGGAATGTGTTTTATCTACAGATGGGACGGTAACTTTCAGTGCTATTTGCGCATCGATTAAATCCATTTTACCAAATATTAATGACTCGGATATGGAACAAGTTTGGAAGTTGGTTAATCCAAATAATTACCCTTCTATTGACAAAGATCCTGCTTTATATTTTATCCATATTTTAAAACAAAAAAATGACATAGGTTGTAATATTCCAAGCTCTGTACCAACTGCTCTAAGAGAAACTTTTTTAAAGCAACAAATAAACAATAATTTATCCTCTTCCCAGGCCAATATTAGGAAAAGTGTAGAAACCTATGATGATACTAACAAGGGCAATAATAATGACAACCATGAAAAAAAATACAATACTGCTGTTAATCACGATGATGATGATGACGATGAAAATATTACAGGTACTTGGGGTATAGTAAAATTGAAAAGAAAATTGGCACAATTGGATCAAGAATACGATCGAATTATGGATAGTAATACTTTTGATCCAAACAAAGATCATATCTCCATTGTTAAGTCACAGTTTCAAGAATTATTAAACTTTAAAAAAAAACAGTTTCTCGATGTTGGTGGTATGTCCTCTTCTAAAATCGCTAGTACTAAGGATGATTTGGATAGTATTGAAGATCAGGTCGCCTCCTTGGAAAACTATTTAAAATCTCAAAGAGCAGCATTACAATCTTTAAAACAAGAAATTCAAAAATGTTGAGCAAATATGTTTTTACCTTATACAATATATATTATCTATTAGTTTAAAATCTTTTCCTTTTTTCTTCTTTTTTTTTTTTTTTTTCCTTTTTTTAAAAAAAATAAAAAAAAAACTAAAAATTCATCATGTAATATCATTTTTCACAATAAAAGAATAATATTAATGAAAATGTTTAATATGTTATTACTCTACAAACGATGTATATATAATAGATATAGATATAAGGATCAGATATGTGGAACTACATTCTTTGTCTATCTGCTGTTCTAGGCTTAGCACGAATAATATTGTCGACCCTTAGTAAAACTTCAGCTGCTTCGCTTGCTGAACTAACGACAGCATTTTTCAATTTATAACTTTCAATTATTCCTAATTCCCTCATATCAGCAACAGTACCATTCGTTAAATCCAATCCACAGGTTAACATACCATTGTAAATGGAGGATCTCAATTTAGTAACTAATTCACTACTATCATAGCCAGCATTATCAGCCAAAATAGTAGGTAATTGTCTTAAAGCGCGTGCAAAAGATTCAACAGCCAAGGATTTTTTGCCCTCGCAGTTTTGGGCAGCAGTTTCAACAGCCTTAGACATTATCATCTCCGAACAGCCACCACCTAAAACAGTTCTTGTTTCTTTTGTTGTTTGAGATAAAACACTTAATGCATCGTGTAGAGATCTCTCAGCTTCTTCCAAAACTTGCTCAGTAGCACCCCTTAAAACAATAGTACAAGCTTGACCGGCTTTGCAACCACTGAATTTAATTAAATTTTTTTCACCAATAACAATTTCTTCGATTAATTTACATTCACCCAATTTACATTTTTCCGGGTTGTCAAACGTGGAAACAACCTCACCACCAGTAACCAAGGCTAATCGTTCAACACCTTCAAAATCAGCATGTTCGATGGAATTAATGTGTAAGTCGGTGAATAATTGCTCTGGATAGTCATAAATTAATTGTCTGTTAATAAAAGTGTTGATGCCAAACTTAGCAATTTTGGCAATCTTGTTCTTCATCTTTTCACGCTCAGCCTTCTCTAAATCAGCCAATTTTGAGGTAGAATCAACTTTAAATTTAGTACCAAAAATTTTAACTTTATCTGTATCTAGAGACGTATTAGCAATTAAAATTTTGGCATTTTCTACCCTCTTAGGTTGGTTATTACCAAAAACCTTGGGCAAAATAAAACCTTCATCTAAAAATGAATCACTCAATTTTCCACCTATAATTTTTAAAACTTGAATATGTTCCAAATTAGTCGAACCCTTTAACCTTAAAATTGCATCAACAGCCATATTCGCAAACTGGTCCTTATCCTGAGACAAAATCTTGGACGATAATGTGGTTTTGGCAATGTGCAGTAAATCGTTTTTAAACTTAATTGCATCTTTTGAATTATCAACAGCAACCTTTTCTAAAGCTTCCAAGGCAACTTTGCTACCAATTCTATAACCGTCAACGATAGTTTGTGGATGTATTTTGTTCTGTTCGATTAATTTCTCAGCTTCTCTTAATAACTCTGCACATAACACGGTAACACTAGTGGTACCATCACCAACTTCGTCGTCTTGGACTTTACTAATATTAACTAAAACTTTTGCTGCGGGATTGTCCAATGGTATAGATTTCAAAATGGTTGCCCCGTCATTAGTAACAATAGCATTACCAGTTGAAGCACTTTGCAATAGTTTATCCATACCTTTGGGACCTAAAGTGGTTTTAACTAAATCACCAACAGCAATTGCACCAACAAATGAACTCATACGAGCATTTTCAGCCCTTTCTTCAGTAACTTGATCGCCAAAAATGTTAATACTCATGATAAGATAATATATGTATTTTGTCTGTACTACTTTAGTTTTGTGAGAACTGGGAAACCTTGGTATAAATCGGGTGTTCTTTGTTATTAGTAGAAGTGGAACTAAAACTAGTGGGTTTATTGGCGCTTTCTTTCTTTTTTTTTTTTTTGCCATCCATTTTATGAAAAAGCAAAAAAAAAAAAAAAAAAAAAAAAAAGAAAAATTTTGTAGATATTTTTTCACTCAAAAAATATATATATATATATATATATTTATAATAAAGTCACTTGCTACGAAATCCAACAACATGCAGCTTTGATCTTTTTCTCAAAGTGTCAAAAAAAAAAAAGCTTTTTTTCCAGTAAAAATCAAATTGAAAACGAGTTTAACCATAACGAAACAAATTGGAACCGTTCTTATATTCGTAAAGTTTATCAGTATTAATGACCTTAAAATCATATTTTAAAAAAGTTTTATTTTGCTTATTGCCTTTTTAATTTTTTTTTTTTTTTTACATATATATATATATATTTCATTATTTATCTTTGGTTTTTATAGATATATATGAGTTTTCTTTTTTTTTTTTTTTTTTTCCCTATTTTTTTTTACTATTTTTTTATTATGTGTTTATATATTAAACATGTTAATACATATTTAATCTTTTACTTCAAATGTACTTTGGGCAAACAACACTGCATTTTTGTAGATCTCGTAATCTCTTTCATTAGTAATTCCAACTCTATTACATTCTTTAATTAAACTTGAAAATTGACTAATAATTTTAAATCCCTTTTTAAAAACTTCTTGTTTGATATCACCATTAATCAATTTATTGGCATGAAAACAGTCAGAAACCATTTTTTCTGCTTCAGAGCCTATTGAACCATTATGTAAACATTTTTGCAAATAAAACTCCCACATCATAGCCATTAAAGTGTTTGGTATAGGCAATTTGAATAACATTTGTGCTACAATCTTGTGAACCCACTCGCTATTATTTTTCAAGCTTAACCTATCGAATTCGCCACTACATAAACATGAAACGCATACTGAATCAAACATTTCAGACATATTCAATTGAACAAATTGGAAATAATCTCTAAAACATAATAAAGAACGATCTATAGGTCCATGATAATTAAAAGGTTTGGATGGGAACGAAAATAATAACATCAAGCGGGAAATTATTGTAATGTACCTAGATTCAATTGGATAGCTGTCTAGGGTAAATTTAGATAAAGAACTGTTGTAGGAAATGGCATCGTTACTGCTAGCATTCTCAGTAGCAGCTAAGGAATCATTCAAGCTTATGCTACTGTATTTCATGAACATTAGTAAAACCAAAAATTCAGAACCATCTTCAATCCCCAAAGAGTTAAAGTTCAAGAAAATTTCTCCGTATTTAGTTGCTTTTAAAGTTTTCTTGCTATAATCCACGTCAAAAAACCCCAATAAAATTAAAAATCTTAATAAAACGGTCGATAACAAATCATAGGGAGTTCTCAATTTTTTTCCAAGTTCAATGTTGTTTGGAAAAATAACGTCAGCAACAAAAAATTTAGATTCCCAATCGGCATTTTTATCATCGAATAGTTTAATAAAATTTGCCACGGTGAACGGTTCGTCCTTATCTGTTTTCACCAATATATGATTCATTCTTTCAAAAACGGACGGACTCATTTTATGAGAAATATTAGTCTCTTTCGGGCCAAACCAGTCTAGATGTTTAATTGCTTTGATTTGGTAATATCTATTAATTGGAGCAGTTAATAAGTTTAATTCTTTACTTTTAAAGTCATCTATAGATTTGTCTACCAACGTGCGATACGATGGTATAAACATCGATCCTAACGGAATATCTTCTTTGTAAACCCCACTGCAAATAGCATCTAACAACTTACCGCTAGTAATCAACCCTAAAGAATAGTAAAAATAATACTCGTGTGGCAATCTTTGAGAAATAAACTCGTGAGCATTATTTGGGATTTTCGATTTATCCTCAGCATTAGGTGTAAAGATAGAAACTCTACCATTTTCGAATAAAACAGGCATATTTCTTAAAGAGGAAACACCCTTTTCATATTTGGAAACACTTCTGGGCTCATTGCTTAATAAGTAGTAATAAAAATCGGTACCATTGGCTAAAACCATGTTTAACCCAACTTCAAAAACTTGGGTTATTGGATATATTTGCAATGGAGGCAAGACTTCCGGTTGCAATGGGTTACCACATGTCATTGCAATATCTACAAACTCTTCTTGTGATACTTGAAACTCATTAAATATACGAATTCTATCGACAAATCTCATTTCCTTACTAGGAAACTCCATACCTAAAATAAATCTGTCAATATTGCTTAATAATAACAAATCGGTGGAACCATAAATTGCGTCAATATAATCATTTTGTAAAAGATATGCCAATTGAAACCAAGAAACAAAGGGAGCAACCTGGTATTGAATGTTATGCTCAATAAAATATCTAATCAAATTAGCCTTAAATATTCTCGTATCAATAGGATTGATGCCAAATCTAAAAGGCTCATTAGGAAATAAGGGTTGATCAATGTAGGTGGATTCGCTATTTTCCAAAATAGTATTCCAATTAGACCAAGCTCGATTTCTTTGAATTAAACTCAATTCTTTAGATGATGTATCCACCAATGAATTGATGGAAGAAGACGCAGAATTGTATGGAGAATTGATACGAGTACTGGTGTCATTGCCATTGTTGTTGGTAGTATTAGTAATGTTATTCCTGGATGGAAATATAGTGGAACGACCGGCTTTGGCAAGTTTTTCATTTTCCTTTTGATTATGCTCCATTTGATTAAAAGTTTCGAACCCGTTAAAAACAAAAACAGGCGTAATATTCAACTCCCTAAAAATTTGTAAATCACTCTCCAAAAACATAGTTAAGGTGGTTGGTGATCCACCAATAGCATCTAAGTATTGCTCCCTTTTGGGAGTTAATAAGCGAGACATATAATGATCGACATCAATACCTAGTCTTGCATTTTTAATAGATTCAATTGGGCAGCAACCAACCAATCCTCTTTCAAACAAATATGATTCAAGCGATCTAATAGGCATTGTTAATTACTATCTTGCTTATATTGTGGCTAGTTGTTTTAATGTTACGAAAGTAAACAATAACGCACACAAACTGCAAAGAAAATGCTTCTTTTTCTTTTTCTTTCTTTCTGTAAAAAAAGTATATATATATATGTCAAATAAATTGAAAAGGAAACGGGAACGGGAAAAAAGACAAATATATGAATAAATGGTATACTCTTGTAAAATAAACAGAGTTTCTTTGGCTCTTTTTTTTTTTTTTTGTTTTTTGTTTTTTTTTTTATTTTTATTTTAATTTTTCCTTGTTGTTATTTTCTTTCAGAGATTGAATTGTTTAGATTTGATATATATTTGAGGCTAAAAGGGAAATTGTTAATAGGAAAGACAAAAAAAAAAAAAAAAAAATAATCTAATAAAAAATAAATATTGGAAAGTTTTATTTTTTTTTCTAATTATAATTATCACAACCACAGCCGAAATATTAATTTTTCAAAAAAAAAAAAAGTGTATGTAATAGTTTGTTTTTTTTTTAATTTATTTCGTATAAAAATAAATACATCTAATGTTACCCGAACACTAACTTACAAGAAAATATTTATTAGTACCTTTTTTTAATAACAAAAATAAAGTTTCTGCAAATTATTTTTCAAAAATATACAAAAAAAGACAATGCAAGCAACAGTCAGCTGAGCGCTTAAAATAAATATATATTACATATATAGTTCTTCAATCTCATGTCATAATATGAAACGTGCATGTAAATTTATATTATAACTAACATCCATAAATACAATCAGTAATATATTACACCCACGAATAAGTGGATTCAGCAATGAAATAAAAAAAAAAAAAAAAAAAAAAAAAACATAGGAGCAAAATTAAAAACAATTAGGAAAAGTATGCAAGGGGAAAAGATCCAGAAAGATATTCTTCATGATTAATTTATAGTTTTAAATAATCTTTATTATATGTAAAGATCTAAATGGAACAAAGAATTAATTACCGTAATCCAAACTCCTCATTAATACGACTAATAATGAACTACGCTTAAGAAACTCAACAATAATTGGGCGTGTGGCGTAGTTGGTAGCGCGCTCCCTTAGCATGGGAGAGGTCATCGGTTCGACTCCGGTCTCGTCCAGTAAATTTGGAAAATAACAATTAATTTTTTTATATTACTATACTTATTTTCAAAATAGCTAAGTAAATAGAACTTTTTTATCTCCAATGAAGCAAAAAGCATAAGTCAGTACTTAAAAACTACTGTTACTGTTATTCTACATATATATATATATATCAGTCTTTTTTATTTTTAGATTTTGTTTTTTTTTTAGTTGTGTCATCATTCTTTTTCTCTCTATTTCTCCTAACAGCTAAAACCTTTTCTAATTCAAATATATCATGTTTAGTCTTATCATACAACTTTTTTTGTAATTCCTCATCCTGAAACTCTTTTCTAGCAAATTTGCGAAACTTGCAATCTGAAATAAATCCGGATTCAACTACTAAATTCTCCTTGTCTTTATTTTTATTCATAGTACTCCTTTTTAAGTTGATGCTTTCTAATTCTGGAGTCATCAGCGCATGAAGAATAGATTGCGAACCGCGATACCCACTTTTAGTAAAAATCCATAAAAATGGATAAAGAATAATGCAATATAATAATATAAGTAATAGTATTGATCCATTGCTTATTATTCTTCTCAAGGAGTAAGATCTCATAATGCCAGGGTTAACTAAAGAAACTGTGACCTGGCCTGTGTCTTCCTTTTTATTTAAATTTAATCTTCTTTGTAATTCTAAGCAACATAAACTTAATTGGATTCTAGAAGCACTTAAATATTTTAAGCTGCCATCAAATTTCTGATTCGACCATAATGGATCATCAACATTGACTTCACCAAGCGATTGCAAAAGACATGTGGTGACAATGATACGCACTTCTCTATCTGGTGGTTGCGATCTGAAAGCAGGCTGTAAAATATCTAGCAAATGGAAACTACCGGCAAAATTGGTGGAAATTTGAATTTCTAATCCATCTACACTAGATTTCCTTGTTTTAGAATTAAACCATGGTTCTGCATCGCCATGCATTAATATAATACCATCTAATCTCCTTGGTGGAGAATTGTCCAACCATTTTGTGGCAAATTTCCTGACAGAATATAAATTACTCATATCACATTGTTCCCAATAAATTAGTTCGTTGTCAGTACGTTTTCTTAAATCTTCCAAAAATTCTTCACTCCATTCGTCAATTCTTCTAGTTAATAAAATCAACTGAGCACCTCTAGATGCCAATTCAGTCGCTACATTTGTACCCATCCCCATAGATGTAGCACCTGTTAAAATGTAAACTTTCCCATGTAAATTACGTTCCCAAATATTTTTGGATCCAATAAAAAAATATTTGGCCAAGCCTACGCCTAGCAAATAGGGAAAGGCAGTTTTCATTTGTTGAAAATATGGTATCTTGTCAGTGCCTTCAAATGCAATAGTACCGATTATATTTAAGGGCATTTTTGTTCGCAAGTATATGTGTGTGTTTGGATCTTTGTTTGTGTTGAATCTTTGATCTTAAATTTAAATGATTAAGCGTGATTGTGAGTGTAATTAGTTGTTAATTGATGGCAAATTTTTAAACACCAAAAAAAAAAAAAAAAATAAAAATAAAAACAAAAATTAAAAGGGAAAAAAAAAAAAAAAAAAAAAAAAAATTTGAAATATAAAACTATTCAACAATAAAAACCCAATGAAATATATACATAATGTAAAGATATTATTAAAATAATTAAAAAATTACAAACATAATTAATAATATAATATATTTATTCAAAAAAAAAAAAAAAAAAAAAAAAAAAAAAAAAAAAAAAAAAAAAAAAAAAAAAAAAAAGTCATTTGAAAGTTTCTTCACCTCTCACTACGTATAGAGTATCGCCATTAAAAATTTTATTATTAACACGATCTGAAGTGTTTAATAACTGTGCTGAATCTTCATTGTCGCCTTTGTACAAAAATAATTTATCTTTTAAAGAAACATCAGCGTCATTATTAATATTTTTCATATCTAATTGGACAGCTAAATAATCCAAAACCCTCCCGACTGGCCATATTTTATTTATATAAAACTCCTGTTTTTCAGGTACCTTAAAATCATCAATTGCATAACACCAACAATATATTCGATTATTTTCCGGGATTTTTTTATCACCTTTGGCAGTTTTTTTCATTTTATTTATTATTAATAACTTATTTGCCCCTGTTGTTTGCTTTTGTCTTCTGCCGTTGTGTTTTTTTGAGTTTTTCTCAAAAAATTTCTTTAGTTTGTATAATGCAGATTTTTTATTTGAATTTAAAAGTTGAGACTTTATATAATTTCTATTTTTTTCTAGCTTTTGATTCTGTTCTTGTTGAACTCTTATGTATCCTGGTTCCGGTAATAACTTTTTGAAATATTCCTCATTCCCAATTTTGATGTTTTTGTGAACGGCTGTTTGGTGTTCATTCTTTCTTTTACTCTCTAATTCCTCCTTTAATGAAGAACAATGATGCAGTTCCTTTGTTCTATGTTCTTTGCAAAATGTACCCTTACAAGAAGAACAGTAAAATGGTAAAAAATCTAGTTGTCTGCAAAAATTACAATGCTTCCCGACATCTAGCATAGATATTTCCTTAGTTGACATTTTTTTTCTCGCGTATTTTTGTTTTAAATATTGAGTTTTAACACCTATCTTTCTGTTGATTTAAGTTTCAATGTATTTTATCCAAATAACATCAAATGAATATCTGCATTTATAATAATAAGTTTATCGAAATGAGGAAGGCAAAAATAGAAAAAAAGAAAGTAAAAAAAAAAAGTAAAAAAAAAAAAAAAAAAAAAAAAGTCTGTACAGTGTTTTATCTTTTATTCCGCTTGGTTTTATATTGATCACTTTTTATAGAAAAAATAGTATCACCAAAGGTGAAAGAGTTGAAGTTGTATTTGCCACTTTCAACTATCAATGCATCACCTAGCTTCACAAGTCACAATTTTATTGTCATTATTATGTTATTGGTATGTAAAATAATCGAAAAAAATTTACTTAGTAAAGGTCATTACTGAATTGTACATTACGTTGGCATTTAAGACCTCGACTGAAATCATTAAAACAATCAATGAGTGGGTTATTGTGTTATTTTCTCTTTAGTAAAAAAAAAATAAAATAAAAGTGTGTGTGGAAGTGGATACTAAAAACTTCTAGAATAATCCAGAAATAATAATTGCTGCTGGGAAAATAAATCTTTTTTTTTGTGGACTTTGTCCTTCGGAGATTTCGAAAAAAACGATGTTTATTTCAAGTTGCTATATATTTTCACTTTACTAGTTAATTTTTTTTTGCATAAAATCAATTTTTGGTTACTCTAAAATAAATAAATTAAAAAAAAAAAAAAGAACACACTTCTGTATCTACATAACTATAATTTCATATAAAAAACTGCTTAGTCTTATTATTTTCACCATTCTACTATTCAACTTCTTGGAATATTTAGAATATCAACAATTTTTTTGACACCTTCAAGTACTTCTTCGTCTGCAAATCTTCTTGAAATTAGTTGCAAAGCAATTGGACCACCAACATAATTTTTTGGATCGTAATTAATTTTATCTTCGTTATGGCCATACCAAACCATTTTTTCATATTGATTGTTTTTTAATTTAGGCCCTCCATTTGAGAAGGGTAAAACATCGGTAGTTGTTTCATGGAAAAGACCAGTGGGGAATACACAGCTCGGAAAATCAACATAGTTCCAAAGAGCAGTATATCCCCAATACAAAGAGTTCCCTGGTGTTTCGGATGGACCAACATAGCTTGGTGCCAAGATAAAATCTAACCCCAAACTGCCATCTTCTACTCGGCCAAAGAATTTTTTATATAGATCCAATCTTAAGTTATCCCTTTCATATGCTAGCATTCTAACATCATACACACTTAAGGGCTTACCAGCATTGTCGCCAAACTGGAAATAATGGCTTGTTAAAGGTAAAATAGGCTCACCGCTCTTTTCAAACATATCATACTGCGTTTGATTACCATCACTAGTAAAACATGCAATGGCGTTGGTATAAATACTTTCCATTTCACTTTCAGAATACCAATAGTTCTTTAAATCAACAAGCTCAAAATTCTCAGCTAATTTTTCCACAACCAGTTTCATACCCCTGGAAATGGCTGGGAAGGGAGTTACCAAATTGTCATCAAATAAACAACCAATTTTTATTTTCTTTGGCAACTCAACTGGGGTTCTCCAAGGCAGTGGTAGACAAGATGGATCATAATTAGAGGGAATACCTTTATTAACGAAACTCTCCATGAAAAAATCGATTTCTTCAATACTTCTAGCTAATGGACCTTGTGAAACAATAATAGTTTCTTGACCCTTACCACCACCTAAATTATTCAGGGAACTAAAAATTCTAGTTGTTGGTCTAAAACCAAATAAATTGGTAAAAGCAGCCGGCACCCTAATACTACCACCGATATCGCCACCAAACCCAATACAGCTACCATGAGAGGCGACACAGGCACCTTCGCCTCCAGATGATCCGCCTGGGCTCATTCTAGTGCTTAATGGGTTCCTAGTTCTGCCAATAATATTGTTTGCAGTATCTAACCACATCAACGACTGAGGTTGGGAAGTTCTAATGTGGAAATTTGCGCCCAGCTTGTCCAAAATTTTAATATTAATTGCACTTTCCCGAGGAATATTATCTAAGCATCCAACGTATGAACCACATGTTTGTTTCCCAGCATAATTCATGTGCTCTTTAATAGAAATTGGTACTCCATGCAAAGGACCAATAACTTCCCCATTATTTTTCGACAAAAATTTGTCCAAATAATTGGCCTTTGCTAATGCCTCAGGAATTAAAAATTGCATTGCGCAGTTGGTGATTAAATGGGAAATAATTGCGGATTTAATATAGGCATTGATAATACTTAAAGCGGTCAACTCTTTTGAAATTTGTTTAGCGACTAGTTCTTGCATCGAGTAATTGGTGACAATTTCAAAATCCATTGGACTTAATAATTTTTTGTTATATTTCATAAAAGAAATAGGTGACGCATCTAACTCTTCAGCGGTTGGTATAATTTCAACACATTTTGCATAAAATTCCGGATCATACTCTTTAATTTGCTTTAATTTGGCCTCATTATAAGCATCAATCAACGGGATAAAGCTTTTATATTTTCCTGGATCTTCACTGGGATAAACTTTTCCATTCATTTTTTTTTTTAGCATAAATCAACACTTTAGTTGCCAAGTGGTATTATTAACTTTTTCTTTTTCTTTTTGTTTTTCTTTTTTTTTTTTTTTTTTTTTTTTTTTTAATTAAAACAAAATATATGCCAAGTTAATTCGAACAGTTGACTGTGAAGATAAAAAGGAAAAAAATTAAGACATAAAAGATGAATTATGATAATTTAACTTTATTTCCTTTGCTAATTTTTCATGAAATCTTAGCATATACATATATATTTATACACTTGTCAAATTTTTAGACAAATGTTTGCGGTTTCCTAATCATTTACAATGTATCAAAGTATTAAAAGATTATTATTATCATTTTTTTTTTTTTTTTTTTTTTTTTTAATTGAAATTTATTACTAATGCTACTTTCGAATCAAATTTAAAAGAATATTTTGAATTGGATATTTTATTTTGATATGCTTTCGACCTTATGATAACTTTTTTACTTATTACTTTTATGACTTCTTATCAACAAAACTTATATTCCATGTAAACACTTTATATTCTTCACTATCCTTATCCTTTTTTTTTTTTTTTTTTTTAATTTTTTTTTGCAACATTAAAAAGATATAAAGTAGTAAATTAATCGCGTTGAAATTATTATAATTGGCAATATTAGAAGTAGTTAATTATAACGATAATAAATAATAAATATTTATAGTGTTAAATTATAACGTGAAAATGAAAATAGATATTTATCAATCCATATGTTATTTAATAAAATTTCATTCCTTTTTTTGTGATAATTCCCAAACATTCGTTACTATTATCCATATTGGTGGGAGTGGAAGGGGTGGGTTTCGAATTTCAGTATAAGGTATTAACACAACCAATTGTTGGTACAAAATGCTCTTCGAAAATGCTAGTGACATCGCCCAAAAAGACACAAAAAAAAAAAAAAATGTTTTTAGGATAAAATATTCCGGGTATTAACATACAAAGTAAAGCTAAAGTGTTATATAAATAATTAAAAAACACCTATACACATCAAAAATTATATTAGAAGAGTATGATTATTTTTTTAAAAGTAAGTCAAGAATCGTCAGCAAATCAAAAAAAAAAAAAAAAAAAAAAAAAAAAAAACAAAACAAAACTTTGATAACTTGGTCTTAGTGTTCATATTTATTACAGCAAATGAATCTTGTTTTTGTTTCGCATTGAATCGACACGGTTTTGTGATATATGGAGGTTACAACAGATAATTCACAACAGCATTTTGATTAAATCTAATTACTTAATTTATGCATATTTAAAGGGTTATCAGTTTCTTTTCGATTGTGATTAGGTGTAACATTATTGTTTGTCAATATCGTCTATGAGTATGACTTCATGTGTATTATTAGTACTATTGGTGTCAATGACATGATTTTTATCAGCTGTATTGTCATCATTATCACTAATTTCTATGTAAGTATTCACATGATCATGTCTAATGAGCGCTTTATTTTCAATTTTTTTTTCTTGTACATCGTGACTTTTACCTTTTCTATTTTGTCCATGTCCGTCTTTTTCGTCTAGTTCTGTCAAATCTATAATTTTCAAACCAGGATTTGTCACTTCATGTTCCATTTTATTGATGGAATGCGTATTGGTGTCTCTACACCATTTATTATCATATGATCTTCGTTCAGCAGCAATAGCTGCCATTTGTCTTGGTGTTTTAGTATGCGTTTTGTGAGCGTGATCCTTAGTATTATTATTGCCCAATACTCTGGGACCATTAGTAGTACTGATTCTAGCACTACCTAATTTATTATAATTCGTCAAATCAGTAACACTAAAAGTACTCAATCTTATACCATCACCTAAAAAAGTATTATATAGTCCTTTTTGCTCAATAATCCATTGTTCACTAGATAGTGAGTCTAATTTAGAATAAAATTTGGAGTCATGAGGACCAAACAGATTATGAGTTAATTCATGCAACATGGTTCCGACTAGTGATTCCAGCGGTAAAAAACTATGAGGATCGTTAGGATATCTTAATCGAATTAAGATCCTTGCACCCCTATTAACATTCATTCCTAATAATGCCTTATTACTGGGGTAAAATTCTACTAATTGACCAACCCTAAAACTTTGCTGTTTCATTATATAGGAAACCTTATGAGCTATTTCATATAACAATTTTAGAGAATCATCTTTACGCGGGTTCCCCCTGTTTAGCGCTGCTATATGTGTTATCAATGGGTTTTTATTTGTTAATCCTAATCTTTTAGAATGTTGCAGTCTCGTTTCTCTTTTCTGCTGTGGATCTACTACCACTTTAGCTCTACCTTTTCTGGGCATATGTGACTAATAATATTTATAAAATGAAGGGTATGACAGAAGGTATAGTTATACATATAACAATATAAATTTAACTTTTTTTTTTTTTCTGTTTTTTGTTGCTTTATGCTGGATATTTTAATATGAATAGCCTTGTTAGTAAACTATCGTAGGATTATAACCAGAAAAAAATTAAAAGGATCTTCGTTTATTAAATAATACCGATCAAATAGAATGTCAAACAAATCAAATCAAAAGAAAAATTAGCATACAAAAAAGTTTTTTTTTAAAGAAAAAAAAAAAAAAACTGCCTCGATATTAATCAGATGGGCGTGAACTTCTTTTTCTTTTCCTCTTTCTTTTTTTTTCCTGCGCTTTTTATCCATATAAATTTTCTTCTTTACTGGCTAACGCATTTTTTTTTTTTCTTTTCTCTGTTTTATTTTTCTATCTTTATTCTCAATTATATAATCACATTTGTACATCTTTTCTCCTTTTTTTTCCTTCCATTATCCAAGTCAAATACTGACGCAAAAATAGGCAAATAACAAAGGGCATTAGATAATATGACGACTGAAGAAAATCAGGCAACTAATAACCAGAGCAATACTAACAAAACCACTGGCGAAGCTGCTCTATCTAGCCTAACCAAACCATTACTATATAGTTTATATGACGAAGACATTACCAAAAGTGAAGATAACGAAATTTACGAAACCACCCAAGATGCATTGTTATCCTCGTCTCCACTAGGCACTTCTAACTCTTTAACATCAACCTTATTAAGAAACAACAAATATAATAATAAAAGTCCCACTGATCACGTCGAGATGGAAGTAAATCATAGCAGTGCTGGTTCCACAACTAGGAAAGATGCCTTTAACTCTTCAACTAATTCTCCTGCTACCACTCCAACTATTTTTGAAAATACTAACTCTCCCAATATTCGCAGAGCCAGTAATAGTGGTGGTAGTAATACTAGTAAGAATAATAGTAGTAACAATATTAATAACACACATGGTAATAGAACTAATATCAAGAATAACAACTTTATGTTCTTTGTTAAACAAATTTTTAAAAATTTAATTGATTTAGTTGTTTTGGGTATTGCAGGTATTTTATATTGCCAGTTAAGCAACCACTTGTATGATAATCAAAATATTCTACATTTTAATGTAATTACCAAACCATTGTTAAAAGTTACAGGATTATTATCTTCAGAAAATACTGTTGACACTAGAGTATATTTAATATATGCTTTGGAAGGTATATTAATGGGTATTCTATTACCCACAATTGATTTAATTAGGGACAATGTAACAACGGATAGATTCTATTATGCTGATAGAATAAGTTTTATGAGCTTAATCAAGAGTTGGAATGCAATTATGGGTGTGGCTTATGGTATTAGAAAGATTGAATGGAATAGCAGCTTACAAGCTTCTTCTATATGGTGTTGTTTGAATATCATATTATGGTTGTTTTTTGATGGCTCAAAAACTATGTTTTTCACTTGTGTTTGCATAGGTGTTGCTGCAGCCAATTTGAGTGTACCAATTTTAAATACTGTTGATAGCATTAATGAGCAAAAAGCATCTCTATTTTTATATTTTGTTGATATCTATTTCATCGGAATGTTATGCTTTGGTAGATTAGGAAGATACTTGAAACAGAACCAACAATGATGATAATAGTTTATGATTACGTACATTCTTTTTCTTTTTTCCCCTTCCCACTTGCTTTGTATATTTTCATTTATATTATCTTTTTTACACTTTTTTTTACTTGATTTGCTTATTATAGTTTATTATATTTGATTTTTTTTTTTTTTATATACATACATATATATATATATATATAATTTTAATATATTTACTTTACTTAAATCGTGATCCAAATGATGATAGAATCATCTTAAATACTTATTTAAGTACTCATTTTTTGACCGGTGGACATTTTAGTTGAAAATAAAATTCACAATGGTAATAGCATATATATATATATATATTTCAAAAGCAGAGCTAAATTGATATGGCGGTCTATGAAATGGTTATGCTCTTTTTTTTTTCTTTTTTTTTTTTTTTTTTTTTTTTTTTTTTATTCAAAGCATTGCGAAACTTTATAAATTGAACTCAAAGTATTGGGAACAAAACAAACAGTAATATGGGCCAACCTCTGTTCTTTTCGAATTAACTGTATTCTTGTTTTTATTTTCATACATTGTCACTAATGTTACTAATGTTACTAATATCACTAGTCGTATTTGGAATTGAAGAATTAATTGATGAAATAATACCGCTACTATAATTAGGACCACTGATCACAGATCCTGCACTATTATTATTGCTATTGTTATTACTGTTATTATTACTGCTATTATTGTTATTATTATTATTATTATTATTATTATTATTATTATTATTATCATTATTAGCATTACCACCTATGTTGCTTGAAGGTTGGCTAGTACTTAACCTCCTCCGTATTATACTTTCCCTTAAACCACTAGGATTGGTAACAGGTAAATTATTAAAACTAGGTACTTCTCCCGGACCTTGGTTAATACCA
Organism: Saccharomycodes ludwigii; assembly: GCF_020623625.1. Classification (NCBI taxonomy): domain Eukaryota; kingdom Fungi; phylum Ascomycota; class Saccharomycetes; order Saccharomycodales; family Saccharomycodaceae; genus Saccharomycodes; species Saccharomycodes ludwigii. The sequence continues at coordinate 1,334,614 of NC_060202.1, forward strand.
GCTTTGCTCAAGGCGTAGTCACCACTATCGAAATATTTACGTTCTTGCAATTTGTGTGCCAATAAATCTGTTCTTCGTGGAACTTTTCCATACATTTTATAAATTTTTAACTCTTGTGGTGATAACTTGGATAATAATTCTGAAGAAAGATTATTATTAAGCATTGCACCACCAGTCGTTTGTGTTGGACTTATACTTCCTTCTCTGTCATTATTAGGATCCATTATTTTGTCTCTTTATTTTTTCTTTTTTGTTCTTGGTTTAGATTATATAAGCGTGTACATGTATGGTTACATTATAAAAGAGGAAGTAAGAAAGAAAGAAAAAAAAAAAAAAAAGAAAGGAAAGAATTCTTTTTTCCCCCAATACAACTTCAATTAATTAGTTAGATTGATTAAGGTGCTTATATAACTTAAGTTTCCCGATTTATAAAATACGAAAAAAAAAAAAAAAAAAAAAAAAAAATTAATAATAATAATAATAATAATAAAAAAAAAAGTCACAAACATTGCAGTCAAGAAATGGTCTGCGTAACAAAAGAGCAAAAAATACATTTGTCCACACATTTAAGATATATGCACGTATATTGTTATCCATATCTAAACTTCTGAGCCTCTTCTTCGGATTGAATTTGAGGAAAAGAGAAAGTTATAAAGATTAAGAAATACACGTACAATACAAGAACAAAGTAGTTGCTGATCATTTTAAACGAACGTGTATTCTTATTTAGATAAAAAAATAAAATGAAAAGGGCACATGGGGCTTATTTGTACTATGTGATCCACAAAATGGCCAATAAGAGAGTATAAATACAGTAAATACGTCAACTTTGAACTAATGAGGTAACTTTCGGCCCCCCGCTTCCTTATTTCTTACAAATTGCCACTTCTTTTTCCTCCGTTCCTCTCTCTCCCCTCTCCCCCCACCACCACTACCACCTTTTTTATCTGACCCGTGAAGGTATGGGTGTAAGTTTTTGTATTAAAAATTAATAACAATATTAATTATATTTCTTAACTTTTGTTGTCTTCTTATACTTTTGTAATTATTGCTACTACCATTATTATTGATTTCGTTATCTTGATTTTAAACTACCCTTTTATTTTCGGTTTCTTTTAGGCTGTATGCCCCGTCTTTAAACAAAGAAATCATACTTATGTATCTTTTTCTTCTTTTCTTTTTTCCTTCTTTTCTTTTTCCCTTCTTTTCTTTTTCCCTTCCTTCTTTTTCCCTTCCTTCTTTTCTCCTTCCTTCTTTTCTCCCTCCTTCTTTTCTCCTTCAAGCAAATAAATCAATTGATCATTAAATAAAGAAATACATATTGAAACACCAATTTATATGTCGATGGAATTACTTGTATTATCTTGGTTATTATTGTTATTCAGCTTTAATTTTGTATCTGATGCTGCCAGTTTAACCGCACAAGAGTCAAAACAACACCAAATAACACCTCTAAATGATTATTCTGATTATAAGGTTATAAGGTGTAATAAAACTATATTTGAGGAAAATTTATATAACAAACGATCAGAAATCAATAAAAATAAAAATAAGAATAAAAATAACTACTACTATGAAAACGTTTTTAAAATAGATAATAATAGTGACCAGACTGAAGATCACTTAGATATTTGGGCCAAATCACGCGATTTTATTGATATAAGAATACACAAGGGTGATCATGTGCCAAAATACTGCAATATTATGATAGAAGATGTCCAAAGTACAATTGATAAACAAATGGTTTTAGAAGAAGAAAAAGAAGAGAATAATAATTTATCCTTTTTGAAACAGTCCGCACATCCATTTTTCAACACATACCAGAATTTAGATGAAATCAATAATTGGCTCTCAGAACTATCTTCAAATTTTTCTGAATTGGTTTCGATGGAAATTGTGGGCCAAACTTTTGAGGGAAGAGAAATGAAAGCTTTACATATCTCATCAACAGAGGTACACTCAAATGATACTATACCTAACGGCAAGAAAACTATTGTAATTACTGGTGGTGTTCATGCCCGTGAATGGGTCAGTGTAAGTACCGTTTGCTACATTGCCTTTCAATTATTATCCAGATATGGTCATCATAAAAGAGAAACTGCTTATATAAATAATTTAGATTTCTTAATTATCCCAGTTTTCAACCCGGATGGGTACAGTTACACATGGACTCATGACAGATTATGGAGAAAGAATAGACAACAGACCTACTTCCCTCGTTGTTTTGGTATCGACATTGATCATTCGTTTGATTTTCAGTGGACCGGCACTTCTGACTTCCCATGCAGTGAAGATTATAGTGGTGAATCTCCGTTCGAAGCACTTGAAGCTGACAACTGGAACAAATATTTGACTATGAAAAAGGGAGATTATTTATTGCACGGATATTTAGATTTTCATTCTTATTCGCAGGAAATATTATATCCTTACGGCTATTCATGTGATGCCATTCCAAGAGATTTGGAAAATCTATTGGAACTATCTTATGGGTTAGCCAGGGCTATCAGAAAGAAAAGCAAAAGGAAATATAATGTAATGTCTTCTTGTTTAGATAGGGGTAGCGATTTAACACCAGGATTAGGTTCAGGATCTGCATTAGATTATATGTATCATCATAGAGCACATTGGGCTTTCCAATTGAAGTTAAGGGATACCGGCAATCACGGGTTTTTATTACCAGCTAAACATATTGTTCCCGTGGGAAAAGAGTCTTATGCTGCTATTAAATATTTTTGTGATTTTATATTAAATCCTGATTTATGATAGAACGAGACGACTGTCATTTGCTGTTTAATATATATATATATATATGTATCAACTATATCATTTTAAATATTACCCATCATATCTATTTTTTCTAAGTTTTCTGAAATTAATTTTCTTAGCTCGAGGATTAACATCTTTTCGTTTTCGAATATTCTTTATTGTTATCAAATTGGAACAACAGTTTCTTTTTATACTGAAATATATATAACATGAAAGATGTAAATAAAACAACAGCCACTAAATATAATATTGTAGAATAAAGAGTAACAGGTATGCCCAAAAATAACTCGTCTATTGAAATATTAACAGGAACATGTATCTGTTCTTGCTCATCTTTTTGTGCCGACGAAGAGAATAGTGCAAATCTAATATTATTACTACTTGGATTAACCCTAAATTCTAATAATAAACTCATCTTTCCATTATCATTGTCAATAAATTTTGTAGTTATATCACTTATTGATACAGGGAATATAGCACTCCAACATATTTTGATCATATATTTATGTCTTGGTCTGTATCCTAGGATTTCAAAAGTTTGGATACTTTTCTTGCTTTTATCATTCCCCCTAAAATAGGAAGGCGTAGTAAGATTATTGTTACCATCAATATTTAGTTTGAATGACTTAGTTATATGGTTTGTGTTAAATAACGAGATATAATTAAACTGTTCCTTTTTTTCTTGATATACTTTGTCAGCAATGCTAGGAATGCGTGTCTTTATAAGATCAATTGGGAAATCCGATGGCACTTCTACAATAGTTGTTTCTGTGTTTGCAAATACTAATTTTATTTCGGTTAATATTAAAAATGAAAATAGACATTGTATAATAATTCTAATGGCTTGAGATAATGGTGTAAATTTCATCTTTTTTTTCTTTTCATATACTAATAAATATTTTGTATAAATGTGTCTATATATATATATATTAACTGAATAATAATAAAAAGTTCAAACTACAGTACTTTTTTTTTTTTTTTTTTTTTTTTTTTTTTTTTTTTTTTTTTTTTTTTTTTCCAATACAATTTTAAGTAATAGAATGACTGTTGTATGGTACCCATAATACATGCGTAAACATATCGTTTCAATAAATTCAGATAACTTTAATCTTTTTTATTTTTATTTTTATTTTTTATTTTTTAATAGTTAAGCTCAATATTTCATGAGAACAAGAAACTTACCCGCATTCAGCATTTGAGTCTTTTTTTCATGCGGTTATTTTTTCAAGTATGGTATTTGTTTTCAACGAACTTTTATCAAATCCAACTAAACGGCGAATTTCTTTCCCTTTTCCTGCTTGTTTTTAAAGTTATGTTTGTTATTATAAATAATAATAGTAGAAATAAACAGCTCATAAACGATTCACATACCACTTACCTATAACGCTTTATAACAACGAATATCTTAAACAAAAAAAAAAAAAAAAAAGGAAAAAGAAAAAGGGAAAAAGAAAAAAGAAAAAAGAAAAAAGAAAAAAGAAAAAAGAAAAAAGAAAAAAGAAAAGAGTGCACCTACTTTTATTATCACAATTATGACAGCAAATAATAACCAAGAAGGCGATCAAGACAACGAATTTATTATACCCGAATCTGTGATAAACCAAATTTTAAACTATAATAATAGCAATACTACAACTTCTGGGTTTACTAGACAAGATATAAACATATTAATAACACATCACGAAAATATGAGTGATATGCCCTCAACAACAAATGTTTTTAACAATATTAATATTAACAATGACCAAGATAATCCTAGGGGTATATCTCATATTTCAGAAAGAAGAAATAGAGCATTACGTAGATTATTACAGTATTTATTGGTTTTGGATCGTTTACTATTAGCAGTTTTCTTCCCACTATCCATATACAATCTAACCAAGGCATTAATGAACGGGGTCACATTTAGTAAATTAGGTATCGCCGAGGAAATATTAATGTATTGGGATAATGTTAACGTTTTACAACAACAATCTTGTACTACTGATACTAATTTTGGGATTGATTTATTATATATTTCCAACGAAAACTCAGGATTACTATCCAAATTTCACAATGTTTTAGTATACTATACCCAAGAATTTATACTGCCATATCTAAATAATGATAATTATAGTAGTGGCATAACGTACGCGATTAAAAAACTAACACTTACATGGTACCCTAGATTGATAAAATTAAACACTCTTGTTATATATTTAGGTTTTGGAATATTTACAAGTACATATTTTTGCTTTGCGGTCTGCTTTTTTTTCGTCTGTATTACATTAAGTTTTTTAAGAAGATATTTGTCTGTAATGAGAGTCGTTAATAAATTAACTAGCGCAACATTACAATGGTAAAACAATGTTATTTGTATTACATTTATTATATTCATGTACAATCCTCGGGAAAAAAAAAAAAATTTTTTTTTTACCCTCATTTTTACCTATATTTGAAGCCATTATTGTGAATGTAACGCTTGATTTGTATATTTCCCGCGCAAATTTTTATCACTTTTTCGCATAATCAATAAAAGCAAAGGAAAAAACATCGAACAGATAAAAATGAACATAAAATTAATGAAAAAAAAACCCCATTTTCTAACTGATAAGCGCATAAAATAAAATAAGAATTATGATCACGATTAAAATTGACAACAGGCAACGATTAAAGTTATTATCTGAATAAATCTAAATAAATTACAAAACAAAAAGTATATAAATGCACAAATTGCCAAGTTGTTGAATCCTTTTGATTTTTTTTTTTTTTTTCTTTTTTTTTTTTTTTTTTTACCTGTTCATTTTATTTTAAAAATATAAATAATAAAGAAGAACTATCATATAAATAATTTTTTTTATTATTATTAAAACATAACTAAACAATAATAATAATAATAATAAAGTAAAAGATAACTACATCTTTTAAACAAGAAGAAAAATATGCAATTCAAATATCAATTGAGTTTATTATTACCATTATTTTTGTCTTTTGTTGGCAACAACATAGTTGAAGCCCATAAGGTCATTGACAATCCAACTTTAGAGGATATTTGGGACCAAGATTGGCCATATCAAGGTGTGGAAACATTTGCTCATTTGCCACATACCAAGTGTTTGTTACATCCAGATGTCGAATTTGACATAGGTATTATCGGTGTTCCATTTGATACTGCTACCACCTATAGACCAGGTGCAAGATTTGGTCCCAGTGCCATCCGTAAAGGTTCTCAAAGACAGAACTCTTTACGCGGATTTAATTTTAGAGCCGATATTAACCCATATACAAGCTGGGCTAAGGTTATTGATTGCGGCGATATTCCAGTTACCCCTATGGATAATGACATCGCTTTAAAGATGATGACCAAAGCTTTTGAAAGTTTGCTTTTAGAAAGAAACGGGACTGCCAATAGCACGAGCAGTAGCGGTAAAACTGTGCTACCACCTAGATTGATGTCATTGGGCGGGGATCACAGTATTTTATTGCCTATTTTAAGAGCGTTACACAAAGTTTATGGTAGAATTACTGTGGTTCATTTTGATTCGCATTTAGACACTTGGTCAGCTAAGACAAGTTATCCTGGTTATTGGCACAGTGATACCAGTGAATTTACTCATGGTTCTATGTTGTGGTCTGCTGCCAAAGAGGGTTTATTGGCAGAATCTAATAATTTACATGTGGGATTAAGAACTCGATTGGCTGGATGGGAAGATTATGATGTGGATGATGATACTGGTTTTACAAGAATTGAAGCGGACGAGATCCTTGAATTAGGTGTTAAAGGTATGGCTGACAAGATTTTATCTATTGTGCCCAAAGATAAACCAGTTTATGTCAGTGTTGATATTGACGTTATTGATCCTGGTTCTGCTCCAGGTACTGGTACTATGGAATGTGGTGGATTCCTAACCAGAGAATTAATTTATATGTTGAGACAAATGGAAAATTTAAACATTGTCGGTGGTGACGTTGTCGAAGTCGCTCCCGCATACGATCCATTAGAAATCACCTCTCTAGCTGGCGCACAAGTTGCCTATGAATTGATTACTAATATGGTGAAACATGGTCCTGTTGACGAGAGTTTAATTAAAAGAACTGGCTCAACAGAACTCGGTGACAATGTTGTTGTTAAAGACGAGGAAGAGAGAATTGGGAGCAGAGTAAGACATCATATTTTTAATAATTTTTGAAAAAAAAAATGTATATATATATATATATTTAAGTTATTTAGTCCAAGGTTGCATATAGCCGTGGTATAACAGAGTGTATGCCCTTTATCAGAAATTGATAATTAAAAACTACAAAATACAGACGTTACTAATAACTAGCTTTAATGAAGAATAAATAGGTACTATATTAGTTATATAGTAAATGTTAAATAATTAAAAAAATACAATAAAAAAATCTTTTTTCTATTTTATGGTCTCATTGAACTTTCTGTGTTAGTGGCATTAACAATAATAGTAGTGATTTCTTTTTTTCTTTTGGCTATTCGTCTTGCGATAATAATTAATTGTCGAGTTACGTGTAATGTTTAGCGTATGTGTGTGGGGGTAAAAGGATAAGGGAAATAATCAAATTATGCAATATGCAGCTTCTTTTAAAAACAGTGAATGAAAAGGGTGATTCCGTCCTTTCCCCCGTTTTATACATTTTTTATATTACAATCCCTACATCGAATATTATGAATCATCCCATGTTAATTTTTGTTTTTTTTTTTTTTTTTTCTGGAAGATGGGTGTTCATGGATGTATGGATGTTTTAAAAGATTTTAAATAAAAAAAAAAAGAAGGGATAGGTGTTAACGTAATAAGTGAACTAAAAATACACGGATTAGAAAGTAATTTTAAACAAAGAAAAAAAAAAAAAGCTTGTGATTACGCTTAGAAATGGACAAAGGCGTGTTTATTAGATTAAAAGGTGCGATGTAGAATATGATGTAGAAAACATTATTATTATTATTAGCGCTACTATCGATTCTAAATAAGTTTACTTTATTATTATTATTATTATTATTATTATTATTATTATTGTCTATCTTGGAAAAGTTGGACATTTGAAACAAAAAATGACATTTATGTTTACGTAAATAATTCAGATACATGTCTTTACAGAGATGTAAGGTTGTTTCATGATTTAGTACTAGCTAATGCTTACTTAGATAAGGCCTTTTTTTTATTAACGCTTTTCTTTTTTGTTAAACTTTTTATGTAAAGCAGTAAATCTATTTTTAATACTTATTATCTGCAATTATTTATTTGTCATTATTTTCCATCCCTTTTTTAATAATATTTATTGAATTATCAAAAAGAGAAAGAAAAAAAAAAACTTTTATAAGAAAGAAGGAAAGAAAAAAAGATATAATATCAATTAATATATTAGCTAAGCCAGGCAAAAAAAAAAAAAAAAGAAAAAAAAAAAATAAAAAGACAGGGAAAAGGAAAAAAGAGAAAAAAAAAAAAAAAAATATAAATAATACTAACAATAACAATAATAATAATAAATTAGAATCATTAAACCAATAATATAAATGTCACAGATAGAACATACTATTCCCAGAATGAGTGGCACTGAAATGGAAGAGTGGCAAGTCAAGCCTAGCCTTTCTGATGAAACTTTAAGTAGTAGCAACAGCTCCGAAAGCGTTGTTAGCAGTAATGCTAGTAGCACCACTGCTAATAACCCCATTTTATTAGCTGCATCTGCTGCTGCCACTGCTAAAAGAACAGCCTCAACGACGTCAGACACCAAAATGCTGAAAATCACAACGGCAAAATCAAATATCGATAATTCTAACAATGCTGTTAATAATAATAACAACAGCAATAATACTACAACTAATGTAAATGCAATAGCGATTTCATCAACTTCTCAAAATGATAATGCAAACAACGGATCTGTTACTGGGGTACTATCTTCCTCTCATAACAATGATAGTACAGGTAATACAAATGTCATTCCTAATAATAGTAACAACAACAAAAAACTAACAAACAATATCAAGAAGGTGACAAGTGTTACCAGCACTGCTAGTGCGAACAAAAATACATTGAATAAGATAGATTCTTCATCTACTTCATCTACTGTTTTTAAAACGGTATCAGGTTCTAATTCAAGTTTATTGAAAGTCGACTCCACCAATTCAGCATCAAGATCACAAAGTAATGACTCTTGTGACATAGACTATGAAGTTTTCCAATGGATTGATCCCTATCCTAGCAAGCCACCAAGTTATAAATCAGTTAATCCCAATAGAAGAATCACATATCCAATATATGAAAATGTTACGCCAGAAAGTGGTAATAATAACGGTGTAATGACTCCCCCTGCATATTCTCCCACTGTGGACTGCGTTACGGTTGTTTCTTTAAAGCCAGAATGGATAACACCATATGATGCGTCTACAGTTAAGCATTGGAAAAATTTTGTTATGGAAATTAATTCCACTCAGTTAAATTTCTATTATATTGATCCATCACTAACCAAGGCAATTAAAAATTATTCTAATGGCCCCGAGGACCAATTTGAAGCGTATGAACGAAAAAATAGTTCTGGAAGTCCTGGTGGCGGTAGATCTAGAAGCTCTAGTTTAAATTTAATAAAAAGCAATTCCAATAGCAGCAGTAAAGACTATCATCATTATCATCACTACCATAACCCTTTCATTGCCCTATCTACCAGAACAACATACCAGTTCAATAAAGCGGACCAACAATATATTTCCAACAAAATCCAACAAAATAGAAAAAGATATTTGACTAATGATAGAATTTATAGAAGTTATTCTTTACAATATGCAAAATTTGGTATTCCGATGGATTACGACAAGAAGTTTTTTGTTTTACGATTAAGATGTGAATTAGAGCAATTTATGATTAGTTTTGCTCATGTTGATAACTTAATTGATTGGTCTGTTTATTTAAGTATTGGGATTGGTGTATCGTTAGACCTAGACTTTAGAGAGATGCCAAACTATAGAGTTGTTCCACGGAGAAGGAGAAGAAGAAATGGAAGAACAGGTAACCATCGACATAGTAATGAGACTGGTAGAACAGAAAGAAGAAAAAGAAGTCCGTCTGCTTTTTCTCTGTTTGATAATAACGTCAATAATAACGTCAATAATAATGTTCAAGATCAAAGAAACCATCATATTGAACAAATTTTGAACATTGAAAATAATAATAATAATAATAATAATAATAATAATAAATCCTCCAAAGATAACAGGGCTGTCACTACCAACAATAATACTACTGCCACCACCCCAACCACCATCCCTAAGACTTCTTCTTCTTCTGCTACCGTCCAAAAGAAAATCGATCCAATGTGCTATGCCACTATTCATACAGTTTCAGGAAACACTTTAATGTATGATGCATCTACAAATGAATTCTGCACAAAAACAGTAGTTATTCAACAGAATCAAGCGTCAGGTCTTTTGCCTAACGCAGGGACTATTAAGGGTAATATTGTTTCAGGAAATGCAAAATTTACGACAGTTACTAACAACAACAATAGGACTTCAAACGGCACTACTGTAATATCTAATACCACGCGTAAAAGAAGCAGCTCATCTAGTAGTTTTAAAGAGACTTTGAAAAACATTTTTCGTTTTGATAATCGCGGTACATGTAACAACAATACTATTCGTAGTAGAGCCACGGGAGTAAATGCTCTGAAACCTAAACCTAGGTTAGACAAATGCTCGAATTCCGAACCAATAGTGCCCACAAAAGCAGCTTTAAGTAGCGTTGGGAGGGCAAATGTTGCTTCTACTGTAAGTTCTAACTTCACCAAGAATGATGATGGTGCTAATAACGACAGTAGTAATAAAAACGATGAAACTAGTACCATAACATCACAAAACAATACCCTAAATAGTACACTTTCTAATGTAAATGATACCACCACCACTAATATTACTACTACTACTAGTAACAATAATTACGAGAGTGATACTGATGCTGATAACGGAGAGGATAATAACACATTACCCTCCAATGATATTACCACAACTATTACTAATACCTCTACAATTTCACCAGAAGCACATATTCCTGATGAAAAACTAAAACCTTTCCCAATCGATTCATCAGAAAGTAACAGTCAATTGCGTCCACAGGTTGTAAGCACTAATTCGGGATTACAGGCATTAAAAGATGATTTGAATGAATTACAATACATTATCGAAGAAAATACTGAGGAAACGGAGCAAAATGAAGACGGAGTAACAAACTTGTTATTACGCAACGGTGAAGAAGATTCCGATGGAGATTTTGAAGACGATGAAGACAACCTAAGCCTATCAGCATCTCCTGAGAATCATCCTGGTAATAACACTAGAACTTCAGTATATGTACAAGAAGGTATTTATCGAGATAGTGATGACGATGAGGAAGAAGAAGAAGAAGAAAACGACAATTATTATACTCATCGAGAATCAGCTCGTGATAGGGATGCGTACAGAGGAAGGGCAACCAGCGTTACCTCTAATTTGAGTAATATACCTTACGGTAGCGAAGATTTAAAGTGGGAACCTGCAAGAAAGGAGATGAGCAGGAGAAGATATATCAGAGATTCTTTAAGATGTATTAAGCCATTATCTAGCAATGATAGTTGGGTAGGTAAAGTGCTTGTTCGTCCAACTCAATTCCCTAAATTTACAACCATTAATCCGCCAATATCTGGTTTTGATTATCAAAACAGTGGTACTAAAAAGAATAACAAAGATACCGATCGTAGTATTAAAAGTGCACCATTTTCTAGTAGTTCTAAAAATTCATTTTTTAAGTTTAGTTCTAAAACTAATCTAAAATTGGCTCCTACTTTCAAAAATGAGATTGAGTACGATGGAGAAATCTTATTAGCCAAATGCAAAAACCATTATGTTATGCCATATATTGTAGGTCCGACAGAATTATTGAAGGTGGATTTAAGGTAATAGATAAGGACAAATAAAAATGTTGAATGGCAGAGTCGTTTTTTTTCGTTTTTTGTTTTATGTGCTTTTTCCAATTTATATATATATATATATATATTTATGCATACACACATACGTACATCCCTAAAAAATATAAATTGCATTTTTAAAGTTATATATTTCTTACCAAATTGTAATACTGCATAAAGTTTATATTAACATACAATTGAAAAAGATTATTGAACCTAAACCGAATAAAATCATCAAACCTTTATTAAACCCGTTTGCATCTTCAGGATTAAACTCTAAATTACCAATGCTTGGTGGATTGCCATGGATCTTGGAGAGCTTGGTTGAATTATTATTCGAGATTAACCTCTGAAACTTATTTTTTATATTATTAGATAAATGTACTTGGATTTTTCGTATTGTAGCATTTGGATTAATATTTAACAAGCATAAACTGCTTGTATCCTCCTTACAATTAGCATTAAATAAAAACTTTATTAGTAACAAAATGCCTATGATAGTTAATAAACCAGAAACAATTGTGTGTTTAAGTTTTTTTTTTTGCTTGATAGTATTAACAGTAGCTTGTTTTGTTTCAATTGGTTTCTGCTGATTGTTTGTAGAATGCAACATTTTCTGAGAATTACAAAATATTATATTTTGTGTTCTATGTTTAATTTCTTTTTTTTTTTTATAAAAATACGATGCAAAGCTAATGCTATAAAATTTGTGATTATTCTTCTTCTCAAGAAGTCCTTAGTAGATAGGGGGCAGTGGTAGTTGTTTTAGCTAATTTATTTGTATATTGTATTTTTTTTTATCCCTTTTGAATTCGATTGAGTTTCGTGGTCTGCCAGCTTGAACAATATCAATATTTTAAACTCACAGCAAAATATTTCCAATGTATCCGGGTTATCTTTATTGGACAAAAATACCCCTGTTAGGGCTATAATGTTTTTTTTTTCTTTTTTCTTTTTTCTTTTTTTGAAGCTACAATGCTAAAACAAATAATATTTTTTCAAGACACGATTAAATAGAATTCTCTTATCTTATTGATTACGTACTGTATGGTGGCAAGCCAAGTAGTAGATCAAAAGAAAGAAAGAAAGAAAGAAAAAAAAAAGCACTGAAATGATGAATACATTGGGAAATTTTAAAACTAAACGTACTTTAAAAGAAATTCTAGATTCCGAATACATACCAAATGATAAAGATGAGGAATTTGAATTTGAGGCCGAAGATGAAACAGAAAAAGAAGACATTAATTCGCATGATCCATTGCTTTGCATTGAATGCAAAGATATGAAGACTGAAATTATTTGTAAAGATTGTGAAGAACCATTTTGTGTTGTCTGCTTTGATATGATTCATAGAAATGGTAAAAGGAAAACACATGATTTTATCAAATTAACATTAGAAGAAAATCAGCAAGAGAAAACTGAAAATATTAACACATCATCCACTCATACTGACGATATCACAATTGATAACAATAATTCCAAATTTGGTGTTAGTGATAGTAGTGATTTTAAAGATCAAAATTCTAATTCTATTGATGACCAAATGTTAAATACTTTAATAGCACATTCTGAATACATTCCATTGAGATTAACATACGAAGAAAGGCATTTGCTAAGACTATTGGAAGCTGCATTGCAAGTTAGCGAGTATACGGATAAAGTGGATATTTTATCTTACGGTTCTAAAGCTAAAAAGATTGTCGCACAATTAAAGGAGATGTGTTCTGTTTTATGTGGTTTAGCAGTTGCTTCCAACATGAAGATAGGCGCTAAACTAATTGAAATGAAAAACTTTAGTGATATTTCTAGTTGGTTTCAGGAAATTTTTGAGATTGGTAGGCGTTATAAAATTATGAATCCGGATAGAATGAGGGATACATATGGGAAGCTATGCTATATGGTTATGGATTCAAGATTACCACAAATCGAGGACCACATGGAGTTTCACTTATATAAACCAATTAAAACAGTATCTAGTTATTTGAATTTCAAGGATCCCAATTCACTCAATATGTTTAAGGAAAAATCGATTTTGTATGCTACATGTCATATTTCTCCTGTGGGTAAAAGTAGACAAGAAATCAACCGATTAATTAAGCAGAAAGAAAGAGCAATTGAATATATTGCCTCTAAATATCACTCTTCAAAAATTGATAGGGAAGAAATTCGCCAAGTTTTATACTCCATTGGCGATTATAATGCATATATTAAAATGAACCGGGAGCCGATTACTAGGATGATAGAGAGACTCAAGCTTTTCGCTCAACCTGAGATTGTATCTAGATACTCAATTGGCATTCAATATGGCCGTGCAGGTGCCAGATTAACCCATGATCATAATAGACAATGGAATTATGTTCAGCAATCATTAACTTTGTGGAGCGTAATTCAAAGAGAAATGATTCATTTATGGTATATTGCAGATTATGACTTGTTTGATGGTAATTCATACAAATTGGCATCGACAGGTCAAGGGTTGAACCGAATCAAAGCATGTCCTCAACTATACAAGATTATGCATCAAATCTTGCATGAATGTCGTTCTAAATGTGACAGTTGGGTTGGTTCCAGTGTTGTTCACTTGGGCGATGATGCGGTTCCTAATGCATTGTTTTTTTTGGATAAGTATACTCAGGTACCAAGTATTTTAATCCCATTTGATCAAACTTTAATGAAAATTGATGATTTGGTTGGAAATGACAAAGAGATTTTAGATTACATTAATAAAGTTTACGGATCAGTCGATGATTTAAAACTAACGATTTTACAAGACGCATTTGCTCATATGTTTGATGGGTCCGGTGCTGATAATTTCTATATGAGCGGTTCTTGTATTGATGGTAGATTAACAAGTGCGTGGAACCATACTAATCAAATCTCTAAAAAAAAATATTATAATATTTTTTTAATGTGTGGTTTCATTGGATTTAATGGAGAAGGCTATTGATAAGAGATGTGTTTTTGGGTTTTACGTATAAAGCTTTATTTCAAATTTATATAGTATTTTATTTACAATGTAAAGATTGACGTAATTGATATATTATTAAATGGAAAAAAGTTGAAGAAAACGCATAATTTTTTTTTTTTTTTTTTTTTTTTTTTTTTTAGTAGTAGTAGTAGTAGTAGTAATAGTTAATGTTCCTTTGATTCAACTATGTATTTTTAAAATCTTTTGTACCGATATTAAAGATTTTTCAAGAATTACTAAAATTACCGTAACTAATAGCCAACTAAACCAACTTGATGAGTGAATACACCGAGGTTTTATATAACCAACCGATTGTAATAGACAATGGTACAGGTATAATCAAAGCAGGGTTTAGCGGAGAGACAAAACCAACAACTTTTGAGTTTAATATAATAGGTGTGCCCAAATATAAAAAAATTATGACTACTGCAACCTCAAATAAGGACTCCAAGAATAATAACACTAATTCCGCAAACGTTAACTCTCAAACTTCAGCTACTCTAGAAAGCAGCAACAATATCACCATTAATACCGGTATTAATGAAAGATATGTAGGGAATCATGCACAACAAAATAGAGGAATATTAAAATTACAATGTCCCATGGAAAATGGAACTATTACGAATTGGAATGATATGGAATTGATATGGCAATATATTTTGAATAATAGGCTAAATTTGAAATCACAAGATGATATTCAGGAGCACCCATTACTTATTACCGAGGTTCCCATGAATCAAAGGAAAAACAGAGCAATAATGTGCGAGATACTCTTTGAAAATATAGAAGTTCCTGCAGTGTACGTTGCGATTCCTGGTATATTATCTCTTTACAGCAGTGGTAGAACAACTGGTTGTATATTAGATAGCGGAGAGGGATGCAGCTATGCAGTATCGGTTTATGATGGATACCACATTCCGACATCAATAAAAAGAATTGATGTTGGTGGCAGTCATATAACTGATAGTTTACAATTATTATTAAGGAAATATAATGGTATATCTTTATTTTCAAGTAGCGAACGAGAATTATGTAGAATGATCAAAGAAACTGCATGCTATGTTTCTCCAAAAGATAACCATTACGAACAACAAATAATAGCTGCAGCACAGAAGTTTCGCTTACCCGATGGCCAAATTATTCAAATGAATGAAGAGAGATATTTATCACCAGAGATACTTTTCAAGCCACAAAACTTTGGATTGGAATGCTTGGGAATACACAATTTGGTACATCAGAGTATTAATAAAGTGGATATAGAATTACGTTCGACCCTATATGAGAATATAATATTGACAGGAGGGAACACAGTAATGGAGAACTTTGGAGAAAGATTATGCACAGAGTTAACACCATTGATACATGAAGGGACTTCCTTAAAACTATATGCGCCACCAGAAAGAAAATATTCTTCTTGGGTTGGTGGATCGATACTAGCAGGATTATCTTCTTTCAAAAACATCTGGTTAACTAAGGCAGAATATCAAGAAAATCCTGAACTAATACAAAATCAATTTTTATCATAACTGAAAACAATTATCAATGTATATATATAATATATGTATAAAAATTTACCTTAATATAATTATAGAGCATAATATCTATCACCAAAATCACCAAGTCCTGGAATCAAATATTTCTTTTCATCCAAACCTTTATCAATAGCGCCAGTGACGATTTTAACATTTGGATAAGCGGAATGATAGGCATCGATACCTTCTTTGCTACAAATTAAATTCAAGAAAAAGATTCTTTCTTCCTTAACCCCTCTGTTCAACAAAACATCAGTGGCCATTATAGCACTACCCCCTGTGGCCAACATGGGATCTAACAAAAATACATACCTGTTGGCAATATCATCAGGTAATTTTTCGTAGAATAATTTTGGTTTAGCAGTTTCTTCATCTCTTTGGATTAAAATTTTTCCAATACGAACACTTCTGCAACAATCTCTTAAACCTTGTTCCATACTTTCACCAGCTCTAATAATACTAACACCGCATATTTTGCCTAAAAATGAAACACCTTGGAAAACTTGGTTTGTCTCGGTACTAACAGTCAATGGTGCTACTGGCAAATGGTTTAAACCCTCTTCAACCAACAATCGAATGATTCTATCGGAGTAAAATATAAAATCTGGTCTCTTGGTGAGTCTATCTCTGATTATAGTATATAAACCCAACAATTGATTGGTTTGTGGTAATAATACGACATTTCTGAAAGGCTCTGTGGTAGTCATTTTTCTTTTTTTTTTCCCTGAGGTTATACTTGTTTTTATTTTTTTTTGTTATTGGATGCTATTGATGAGATCTTAACTAAAACACAAGGAAACAAGAAAAGAAAAGAAAAAAGGAAAATTGAATGTTTTTTTTTTTTTTTTTATATCTTTTTTGATGAATGATTGCATTTATATATGTTGTATCTCTTTAATTTTTTGTTTTTTTTTTTTTTTCAATGTTTTTTTTTTTTCTTTTTTCTTTTTTTTAATTCTTATGGAAAAAATCAAACAGACGGAATCCGCCGGAGATGATTACTTTGAAAAATATCTTTACGATAAAGAAGCATAAGCGATTGTAACTTAACACTTTTATTAAACCATACATAAAAGATTATAAACTGGTTTATTTGTTTATTTTATTATACAAATTTGCGTAGTTCCGTTACTGATTTCACTTTTCTGATTCTTGTTTTTGTTGCATATAGTTCGGACTGATCATTATCAACAAAGTACCTCTTAAAACACAAAAGCCCAGTTTTCTTTTACCTACTAATAAAGTAGAATCCAATTCATCCCCTATATATTCTATAGCATCATCTAGTACCATGTTCATCAACTGATCATATCCTTTTAAAGTACCTGTTACAACTCTGTTATCAGTCAATTGCACGCGGATGCTTTGATATTTGTATTGGGCTAGATCCATAATAGCATCCCTTTTAGGTCCCTGGAATTTCTTCCTCTGGTTATTATTACTGTAATTATTAGTTTGATTATCACCAGGATTCATTATTCTTCCTTTTATTTTTTTTTTCTTTTTTTTTTTCTTTCTCTATTTTCTTATTATTATTATTGTAAATTTGTTAGCAATGGATAAGCTTATCTTTTATTTATTTATTTTTAATTTTAATCTTTGTCTTTAAGCAGCAAGAAAGGTTGAAACATGAAAGAGCTTAAAATTGTTTCCAAATAGTACAATGATAAAAGTTTATTTATTTTGTTAATTTATTTTTTTTTATTTTTTTTAATTTTTTTTAATTTTTTTTAATTTTTTTTAATTTTTTTTAATTTTTTTTTAACTTTTTTTAATTTTCCATAATTAAATTTGTCCTTTGATATTTCGGACTTCACATTGCTTTACTTTTTGTTCAAAAAAATAAAAAAAAAAAAAAACGTAATTTGATTAATTTGTAAATTTAAGTTTATTTAATTGCTAAAAACTCCGTTTTATTTTTATTTTACTGCCAAAGTCATAGCGATATATATATAACTAATCATCAATAATGCTTGATAATAAGAATAATCCAAATATCCAAATAACCTCGGCATTAGCTAATTTTGAAATATCAAAAAAAAAATTACAAACATGGATCACTAATGGCACAATACCATTGTTTAATGAATTTTATGTTAAAACAGGCATCGAACCTTCAAATATGGTCATTGAATTTTATAATCAGGGGCTCAAAACTAAAGAAATAACATTGGCTAGCGATCTCAATAATACAATCGATGCGTCTATAATTCATCATATTACAAAAGTAAAAGTTTTAGATAACAATCCAAAATCTACATTTAATGTATTGGTACAACAGGGCAACGTAGATGATGATCAACTTTATCAATTAGATGATTCTGTTTACAAAAAAAGAACAGATTCTGTTTATATGTGGAAACAAAGTATGAAAGCAGAAATCGAATCAGCTACTCGGCAGAGGATTGATTTATTGAAAAAAAACTTAAATAAAGGTTGCATTGTTCTAAAAGATGGTAGAAAAGGTATATTAAGATATGTTGGTTGCATTTCGGATACGGTTACAGGTGCTAATAATGATAGTGAGATTTGGTGTGGGGTAGAATTTTCTGAAGCTGTTGGTAAAAACAATGGATGTATAAATGGGCAAAGGTATTTTGGTCCAGTTAGTGAGAAACATGGTGGATTTTTCAAACCAACTTCGCTTGATCTTATAAATGACAACTTTGAAAATGATGATGAACTATAACTTTATTTTTTTTTTTTTTTTTTGTATAATTTATAAATAAGACGATTCTGTAATACGAATAATAATTTTTAGAATATAAATATTTGATATCTCGGTATAACTAAAAGTTCTTATTTATCCTGTATCCGAAATAGCACGGACAATGCATATATATATATATATATATTTTTTTTTTGTAAATTTATTCATAGACACATACAAAAAATGTATATTACATAATATAATAAACACTTAATAAGCTTAACTGACCTTTTCCATCTATAGAACAAAGATATTAGTTATATTTTACAGCTATTAACAACACAATTGGAAAAATAACTGCACACATACATTATGAACGCCATTTTTGATAAAGTTAGTAGTAACATTTATGACACATTCGCTGATATTGATGCTCGTAAGGGCTTGAGATTACTTGTTATTGTTTGCGGTTACATTGTTTTTAGAACCATTGCCCAAAGAGAGTTGACGAAAAAACAGTTGAAACAACAGAATGAAATTCGTGAAAAGGAACTACTCGAAAAAAGACAAGATAAATTGGTGGATGATCCCCTTAACGACGCTGTCACCAGTTCATTTGGTTTCGGTAAGAAAACAAGAAAAAGAGTTCAACATCAACAAAAGATTTTAGAAGAAAGGTTAGAGGCAAGATTAGAGGAAATGAAGAAATATCAAGGGAATAATAATGACGATGATGATATTGCAGATTTATTAGTTGAGTGAAAGTAACTATCTCTTCGGTGATATGTATAATTTATAATAATAAGTTTGTCATTTATAGTACATTGCCATGTTAAATAGAATATTCTTACAATTTATGTTTTTTTTTTTTTATTTTTTTTTTTTTTCTTTTTCATTTCAAATGGCAAAAACAAAAAAAAAACAAAAAAAATTTCTTAACTTTTCTTTTTTTCTTTTTCTTTTTCTTTGTTTATTTATTCACGTCTTTATTCATCGTACATGAAATTATCAACTTACTCTTTATTTGATATAAATCACCCATTAATATTAGTTCAATCAACCTTTTTTCCCACATTTTTAATTGAAAATAAAAAAAAAAAAAAACTAATATTTAATTATAATAATTAAAACTTCTCCCAAAACAATTATAAACATATACAGAAAATGAGTTTTAGGAGAGGTGGTGGAGGCGGCTCTCGAGGATTTCAATCAAATTTACCATTTGGTCTGAGCTACAGTGATGTCGGGTCATATAAAAATCAAGAAATTCCAACAATACCGTTACCTGTCAACAATCCTATTACTAATTATGAAAAAGATATTAGTTTAAGCTACATAAATTTTCAAGAAACAATGAAAAACGGTCCCTTTCATACAGGTGATGTTCAACCCGAGTCAGAATTAGAGAGGCTACAACATGATGATGGGATAGAAAGATATAGCGATCGATATTTGAATAAAAATAAAAATATTAACAAATCCTGTGCTTCTATTAATGAACATCCTTTTCAACTAGAACTATTCCCTCAAGAATTGTATCCTGTAATGGGTATAAAAAATAAAAATAAAATACTTGCATTATCGAAACTAAAGTCTAAGGATGATATTTTTTTCAATAATGAAGAAGCTGCTAACATAGCAGGACTGACTATGTTAGAAAAACTAAAAGAATTGGCTGAAGATGAAGATGAACTTAATAATAATAATAACAATAATGGTAATGGCAATAATCCAAAAATTAATGGACAGGATGATATCGAGGAAGATGATGAAGACGACGACTTTGATGAAGACGACGATGAAAATGATGATTATAATGGTGAAAAATACTTTGATAATGGTGAAGATGATGATTATGGAGATGAAGATGATGGGGATGAACCTGCTTTTTAAGAACACTAATAGAAAGAAAGGAAAAAAAAAAAAAATTGTACAAACTTCTTTGAGCATGCAACGCATTTTTAATTCTGTAACGGTAAATATTATATACATGAAAAGAAAAAAAAAAAAAAAAGATACTGAGATAGCATACAGGTTATTCATGTAGTTTAAAACAGGTGGAAGAGATTAAATCTCGTAGAGGTGAACAATAGATATCTGAGCTCACAATATTTTTAAATAAACTTTAAATTTATTGATGAGGAGTGGAGTAAGAGTAAAGATAAATACGGTGTGACGCTGTGGGTATGGGGGATGAACACTCTTGTTGAAAATGTTTCTTAACCAAAAACAATCATAAAATATATTATAACTTTAATGGAAAATCAATTTCTAAACATCTTTAATGGGGGAGAGGAGTTGTCAATTAGTCAGATTAACCAGTAAGTAAATTATACAATCGATTAAACTACTTATTATTCCCAGGAATCTCGCACAGATTATTTATAAAATACACATTTTTTTTTTATTTTTTTTATTATCAATAAGTACAGTATCAGTTATTTTGTGTAGGTATCTTGTGTCAAAAAGTTTATTTTATATTAAAACTAGTAGAGTATGTTTTGAATAATATTATGTACAATTGCACTATATATATCTTGGCACGTTACTAATAATATATTAACAACCAATAATAATAACATACGGTAATTTTTGGCAATTTACATTATGACCCCTTGTTTCAATTAGAAAAAAAAAATATATATATATATATATATAACAAGCTTCATTTATTCCTTTTTTTTTTTTTAAGGGTATTTATCCCTTTTTAATGATGCTAAATAAACCAAATGCTAATTGAAAATAGAAGAAAAAAAGTCTCTTCCTAATTATATATATATATACCTCTATCAACTAATAATAAAAAAATAAAAATAAAAAAAAAAGTAAGGAAAAATGAACGTAGATTCAACTAGCAACCTAAGTTTTTTCCTACCAAAGCAACCTGAAATAGGTAAAATTAAAAATTGTGATGGTCAATCTCCACCAGTCTTCACTCCATTAAAAATTAGATCAATGTCACTAAATAATCGCTTGGGCATTTCACCCATGTGTGTGTATTCAAGTTCCATTGAGATTGATAACGTTGCCACTGAATTCCACAAAATCCATTATGGAAGCTTAGCGTCAAGGGCGCCAGGTTTAATTATAGTAGAATCGGTTGCCGTGGATCCAATTGGTCTCATTACTCCCAATGATCTAGGACTATGGAATGAAAAACAGGCTACATCCCAGTTTAATCAAATAACCCAAGTATGCCATGCCTTTAACACAAAAGTTGGCGTTCAAATCAGTCATGCTGGTAGATTAGCTAGTAGTGCCCCGCCATATAAAAATTTTAGTTATAGTCTAAAAGAAACAGAAGGCGGTTGGCCAAGCAAAATCATTGCTCCAAGTGCTGCTTCGTTTGATCCACAAAACTTCCCAACACCCAAGAAAATGACAATCACAGAAGTCAAAGAAATGATTAAAAAGTTTGGCCATTCTGCTAGGTTAGCAGTAAAGGCTGGGTATGATTTTATCGAAATTCATGCAGCTCATGGTTATTTAATCAGTGAATTCCTTTCTCCTCTATGTAACACGAGAAATGAAAACGATGAATATGGTGGAAATTGGGAAAATAGAATAAGATTTTTGATCGAAATTGTAGATGAAATACGTGAAAATATTCCAGTTGATATGCCATTATTTGTTCGTGTGTCTGCAAGTGAATATATGGAAGGTAAAGTTCCTGAATCCTGGACCATAAATGACACATGCAAATTATCTTTAGAATTATACAAACATGGTGTTGATGTTTTAGATGTTTCTTCCGGTGGTATTGATAAAGACGGTGTTGCTCCTACCCCTAGTAAAGATACTATTTCTTCTCACCGTGCATTGCCACATGAATTTTTTTGTGAAAAAATTAGAGAGACCAGCAAGGAGCTAATTATAGCTTCACCAGGTAGAATTTTTACGGGACCAGAGGCCAATAGACTGGTTACACAAGGTATTGTAGATATCCCATTAATTGGCAGAGCAGCTTTAAAAAATCCAGGTATCGTTTGGACAATGGCTGACGAGTTAAATGTTGAGTTAGAACAGGCGGTTGAATATGGTTGGCCATTTTAAAAAAGAACATGTATATATATATATATAATTAAACTCTTTCTAATATGCTTACATAAAAATGTATATAGTCTATAAAACCCACTCATATATATATATATATATCGGTTAACTAGAATTAAATATTATCTAAATTGTGGAGGAGGTGGTCTTCTTCTGGGACTATTTGTATTATTCCTTGTAGGCGACTCACTTTGTAATCTTCTGTAGGCATTCACCTCCGCTGTTACTTTCCTGTTTGGTGATAGTTTAAGCTGTTTTATCTCTGGTGACTTAATACTTGACCTTTCTGATATATCCCTTGTTGGCGATATGCCATAATATCCTGATCTTCTTGATGGGGAAACAGAGGCTGAATAGGCATCAGCCATTGATCTCTCCGTAAATTTTCGATCATGATTAATAGAAGAAGTAGAAGAAGCCCTACTTCTGGCCCTATTTATAATGTTGAATCTTTCATCTTCGTCATCACTATCATCCACATGATATGGTCGATACACACTACTATTAGTGTCGTCCCTAGCCCTTGCTACTCCGACAGCTTTTTCTAGTTCTTCAAAATTAACCTTCCCAGAAGACACAGCTGATCGACTCATTGAAGACTCTGCATCACTATTGGGATTTTTAAAACTAAACATTTTATCCTTAATCTCCTTTAACTTTGCAAACAAAGGCTCAGAAGTGGTGACAGTTGTATTTGTGCTACTTCCATTAGTACTAGAGGTATTTTTAAATTGATCCGGGCTGAATCTAACATTGCCATTATATTCCTTCCCATCTTCATGTTCAGCATCATCCTCATCATCGCTATAGGTAAAGGGTGAAGTATTTTTTGATGGTATAACCGAGACCAATCTACCATTGTCCAAATATTTTGGACTAGTTTTATCTCGTACTAGACCAATTGATGGTTTAGGTGAGTGTGGTTCAACGTATCTACTTCCATGAACATATGGTTTTAAACGTGGGTTAGACATTGAAGCACATTCATCATCGGTTGGCAAGGGCGGTAATTCTCTACTTGCCACTGATTGCTCAAATTTATCAATTTCATCTAAAATATTCTTTCCCGCTTTCCCATTCATTTCCTCTGGATCTTTTGGTTTAAAAGATAATTCAAGGTATATTTTCCCTGCAAATTCCGATCCGTTATAAATTTCAACCCATCTATCGTCACCGTCCTTTTCATCCGAGAAAATGGCAGTCGTAAAATCTAATGTTGTTTTTCCAATGGGTTTTGGTGCATCTTCGGTTTCATGGTAAACTTCTAAAGTCATCAACGGTTTAACGTCCGGTGTAATTTCAAACTCTGCCAAAAAATTCCAAGTTGGCGTTTGACCTCCTCTAAAACAAACTTTGGACCTGGCAGTCATATGGGCTATTCTTAGGATGATAAAAGGTGATTGCTTGTCCAATTTTCGAACATTATTTAAATCCTTACCGCGATGAACAAATGCTATTAAAGTTCCATAAACTCCCACAAACGTATTATCAAAGGAAGACATTTTTCCCCCTTTCTATGTATGACGTGAGTGCTTTTTCTATGTCGTAATACACGATCACAAAATATGATATATTTTCTTATGAAAATATTTTTTTTTTACATTGTAATCATTGTTCGTAAGATAGAGAAAACAGGACAAAAAAAAAAAAAAAAAAAAAATTAATCAGTGTATATACCATAACTTTACGGATCTGGTCCTAATATATGACAATGTAACTCATTTATCATTGTTTATATTTTTTTCATTTTAGGAAAAAAAATTTTTTTTTTAAATAAAAAAGTTTATTCGGATATTTGAGTTGAAAAACAGCAACCCTAATACTCGGACTTCGGTTTTTCATAGTTATTTTTTGATTTAGATTGGATTAGATTTGGCGCAAACTTTAAAAACAAAATTCAAATAATAAAAACTTGTAAGTTTAAACCTGTAGTACAAATTGGAAATACTAGCTAGACAAGTCGAAATCATGTTTTATAAACTATAATTTCGAAATCACATAGTACCATAAATAATTATAAAATTTTATTATCTCATAAAATATTTAATATAAAGGAAATTAGACAACAAAAGTATACGCACACACATACATATATATATATACCTATCTCCTACTGTATGATCCAGACCTACCAGTTCTTTCATAACTAGGTCTGTTACGGTCAACCGAGTTACGATTATATCCACCATGTTGTTGCGATCTAGAATCTTTTCTTTGGTTGGACATAGCAATTCTTTTTCCATCTTGGTTAGGAATATTTCTTCTGTAATTGCTAGTTTTTGAAGAGGATGATACCGAAGATGTGGTGTTAGCATCATAAGAACGACCATATCCGGAATTGGCATCTTGTTGGGAGTGACTACGACCGCTATTGTTGTCATTATCATCATTTCCATTACCTCCGTCACCGTTGCCAGTCAAAGTATCAATACTGCTGACTTTCATATTGTAATTTGCAATGCTAGTTACATCTTTTTTCTCTGATAAATACTCTCTTCTATTATGGTTGCTGTTGTCACTTGTATTTGCACTCCTACTGTTTGATTTGTAATCATTTTTGTAATCTCTGCTATTTGTATGAACACGATTGTCATTCCTATAAGCAAATCTACTTACATGGTCGGAATCACGTTTTATTCCTTGATTATCAAATCTACTATAACTAGTTTCGTTATTTTTCCTAGCAGAGCTCGTTTTTTTCTGGATCTCCCCGTTGTATACAGTAGCATTAACCCGTTCTAATTCCTTAAGTAGCACCTCCCTATCATTTTGAAAATATAGTGCAAATTCAAGAAAGATTACATTATTAAATTCAGATTTTAGACGGGTAGTCTCTGGATTGTTTTCATAGCTTATAACCTTATTCCAAACAATAGAAAATATAAATTTGGTAATATCTGTATTATTCTTTGTTTTTTCAAAACAACTATTGTAAAATCTTTCAAAAATTCTAACGTCATCTAGCCTTTTAAAGGCCGCAACCAAGTCAAAATTTGCAAAATCATCCATTAAATCAATTATTATTTTTGCTGCATTGGAACCGTGATCGTATTCTCTAGCATAATAGTTCCTGTAGTATGCTCTATTTTTTGGTTGGAAATCGTTAGAGTTTTTATTT
Source organism: Saccharomycodes ludwigii (assembly GCF_020623625.1). Taxonomy (NCBI): domain Eukaryota; kingdom Fungi; phylum Ascomycota; class Saccharomycetes; order Saccharomycodales; family Saccharomycodaceae; genus Saccharomycodes; species Saccharomycodes ludwigii. The sequence continues at coordinate 1,360,629 of NC_060202.1, forward strand.
ACATTAGTAGCAAAAGTGTTAGCACCTAAACTACTTCTTTTGGTACTTTCATGTACATTACCAGATACATCGCTGTTATCTGCTGCTGGTGATGGCGATGGTGAAACATCCCCGCTTGTGATTGTATTAGAAACAGTGATAGCAGTACGTGAAACGGCAGTAGTATTTTCATCTTGATCATTTAATTTGCTGTCAACATCCTTTTTTGCGATTTTTATATTACTATCCAATTCTAAATTAGTATCATTTTTCCTAAAACATGTATTGTCCGTTGTTTCCTCTTTGTTTTCATCAATATTGAGTGCAGTTGTAGTGTTAGCACTGTTGTTAGCTCCAAGATCCGGAGTAGTACCAGTTGTAGACCCTTTGGCTGTCATCATGCTTTCTTTCTGTGCTGCGTTAAAAGGAATAGATGTCATATTTGGCTTATTGGTTGTCACAGTCGTGTCCACAGCAGTTGGGCTAGCCTTATCATTATTATCTATTCCTGCGGAAGTATTACTTAAATGTTCACTTTCTGGAGTAGTTACAGCAATCATATCATTTTCTCCATTCTTAGTTTTTTCTTGTGGTAATATAGTAGTATCCGAATCCAGTTTTCTCTTTTTTGTAAGAGTACTATTTTCAAAAGACTGTTCTGGTACACTCCTTTTTGTACTAATATTATTAAAATCACTAGACCTTTCTTTGCTTTTTAACTTTTCATATTCTGTTAAAATCTCCTCAGACTTTAATATTTTTTGATAATCTTCCTTCTCATCTTCTGAAAGTTTATAAAAATCAGATAGCTTAATTGGATTTCTTAAACGAGATCTTAAAAACCCCAATAGTGCATTACTTGGTAGAATTATATCCTCCCTTTTTTCTGACAATAATTGAAAGTTAATATGCTTAATTAATTCTTCAACTTGAATATCTAATATAGGAAATACCATGATAATTTGCTTCAAAAACTCAATACAATTCCTAATCGACATGTAGTTTGACTCGCCCAATAATTTCGAAACTACAGCTATTAAATTGGCATGCCATTTATACAAATTTTTCGATTCATCATTAGTTAGCTTACCAGTTTTTCTCCAAATTTCAAATTTTTCCAAGGATTTTTTAACAAAAATACCAATATTGCCAGATTCTAGGACAGTACTACTGAATAGTAGTGACCTAAATATACCAGAATTAAACCAAAAGTTATAAATTAAAAATAACTCATCTTTCTCAAACAAAGCAAATAAAAATTCTGCGGAATACAAAGCATCACTATTACTAAATATTACTCTTGGAATGATACAATATCCCAATAGAGATTTAATATTCCCTGTTGTTAAATTTTTGGGGAAACAATCATTTTTCAAAACGCATAATTGAGAAAGCCTTTGTTCGAAGATGGCCTTATGTTCTTGCAAATCATTAAGCACATAACTCTTGAGTCTTTTTTCTTGCTCCCTTTCCATTGGTTTATTAGCATAAAAATCAACAAGTCTAGATATCTCAACGTTGTACAGCTGTTCGTCAAAGTGAATGTCGTACAAAGAATATTTCCAAAATTCGGTATAGAAATCTCTTGAAATATCAACAAAGTTAATATCAAAGTCTGCTTTTCCTAATTCCTCATTAAATTTGTCAAGGCCCATAGTACTGTAATGATCCCTCCAAATATGGAAAGCCCAAGTAATTGGTACTCGTCTTTCATTAATTAGTCTACTAAACGATAATACATTGCTTTCATACTCAGTTGTGCTTAAAAAATACTGGCACATTTCAATAAAAGACCATAACAAAGTTATTATTTCGTCATACCTTGAGGATAAAATTTTATAATGGGATTCCTTGGAGTTTAAAGAGGAAAGAAACTTGTAAAGTAATATAATTGTTTTTGAGATTGAGTCAGGCTGGCATCTGACAAAACTTTGCAAATACGAGACCGTGGGTGTTTTTTGTTTGTATCTGTTATCATGGATCGCCGATCTTCCGGAATGCTTTAAACTATCAGAAGCATTTAGCATATATAATTGATTCTCATTAATATCATTTAGGTTTTGAATACCGGTAACTCGAACAACAATTTCTTTCAATAAAGTTATGGAAACAAAATCTTGTTTCACCAACATTTTAATTATATAATTATTAATGTTTACTGGATCAAAACTAGGGCAGTGTTTAATCAGTTCAGAAATGAAAATTGTTAACCTTTGGACCCACATAGCCATGTTTATACCATCACTTTGCACAGTTGTTCTTCTAGAAGCCAAACGCAGTAATAAAACATATTGGAAAACGTCTAAGCAGTAGTGGCTAAAATAAGACGAGCCAGACACAATTAAGGAGGCAACTTTGTCATAATTCTCAATTTGAGAAACCACAGAGTTTAAAACAGCCAAAGGATCCACATTGGCTAAGTTAGAAATTTTTCTCATTTGGGTATATTCGTTTTCCACACTTAAGGATTTCAATGCCGATTTGGATAATTTTTCGTGTTTCCTATATTCTAATGTTATAAACAAGTTATCGGAAGATAATTTATTCATCATTTCATGATATAATTGAAATCTTAGTTCAAAGGGGAATTTATAAAGAATCCTGTAAATTAAATTAATTGATACAGTGTCTAAAAAGCAGGTGCATGGATATAAAAATTTACGAGTGTAGTCGAACCACTTGTCTAAATTTCCACTTGAGCCATCTTGATTTAAGTGGTAACTAGCAATACTAACAATTTTGGAAATAATAGTTGGGCCCTCAGCAATGTTCATTTTAGGAACAATCGTAAATAATAGTTCATGTGATATACGGAAAAAATCATTTATATTATTAACCTGAGTTAAATTATCTGGCCATTCTGAATAAAAGTATTCATATTCTGAAGGCGGTTGGCTAACGAATATAGGTTCTGAAATTGAATCACTAACCATAAATTGCGGTAGTTTGTCGATAAATCCATCTGAAATTGAAGCTTTTATTAGGTTGGATTGTAATCCAATAAACTTAGTACCATTAACACACTTTTTATACAAGTCGTCTATGAGGTAATTGAACATTCTACAAATTAAAGGACCCAAGTTTTCATTTATCTCTATCAAAAATGGAAATTTTCTTAGTAAATATATTGAAGGCCAATAGCAACCATATTCTAGTAAAAATTCTAAAAAAGTTACTTTTAAAGATTTTTCGACTAGTGTACCTAGTTCTTCTTTCTCATGAACGCTAGTTAGTTTCGATTCATTTTCATCCTTGGTTTCTTCGGAAACTGGTTCTGAACCTTCTTTCTTGTTGTTGTTGGTATCACTTGACAAGTTGCTTGAACGAGTTGTGTCATTATCACCTCCGTCATCATTACTTAATGGAGCTGCAGTAGCTAATGGGTTACTTGCTTGGGAAACCCTAGCGCCTTCTTCCTGTAATTCTTTCTTACGAAGTTCTAAATACTTGTGAATGGAGTCATCAGTTGGTGTTAATAAGTTGTAAATTGACGCAAATGAAACGAAGCCAACTTTCATTAAAATTGCAATAATTAAAAAACATTTTCTTTGACAATATTGTTCAAATATTAGTTTACTTACCAAAATTTTAGCTGCAATAACATTACCACCCTCTTGATCCAAATGTTCTAAATTGGCTTCTTTTTCCGGCCAAAATATAGAGTTTTTCAATAATTTAACAATAAATTCGGAATTACAGGCAGTGTATTCTTGCTGCAAAAAAATATCCAAGATGACTTCCAAAACTTTGAGTGTATCTAACTGGTACTTCCCAATAATATTTTCTAGATGCTTAGAATAAAAACAATCAATCTTATAAGCTTTTTGATTATCTTGAAATGCTAAATAAAACAAAGTTAGCAATTCCGACCAGCCACGATTATTCTCAAAGAGCATGTGGTATTTGGGAATCACATATTTTTCATTGACCAACTTTTTCTTGAATATTTTATTATTTGCGTCCGTGAAAATTCCAATTTTCATTAAGAATTTTTCATTAAAAAAATATGCTAAAATACCACCTTCTTTTAAGGCAGAACACCCTTGAATCATATTTGAAAGCATCGGGACCTCTAATGGGAAAGAATTTAGCATCGAGATAAAAAGTGACAAGACCTTTTGTTTATTATCTAGTTTAAGTAACATTGAATTAGCCAATTCAATCAACTTTGTTGATAATTTAAAATCATGTTCATTGTTTTCATATGCTTTGAATATATCATAAAAAACTTCATTGATTCTATCTGAATATTTGTCTGGGTCGAGTGAGTTGACTTCATTTAAGTTTTGAACTAGTTGTGTAAAATTACTTTCATAGTTTTCAAAAAAAGTTGAATCAAAACATATTTCAGCGTTGGACTCTTCGTTGTTGAAAGATATTGAAGAAACAATAT